>NC_058086.1:121945428-122028800 GCF_014858855.1 Bufo gargarizans | reverse complement strand
AATAGACCAGTCCCTAAGGGGTTAACAAATAGAACTGATATATGACTATATGTATGAATAGTGCATTATAGCAGTTGGATTATCAATGCTAATAATGCTAGTAAATACTTTCGATTCACCCAATAGGTTGAATTGATATCTAATCCTGCTAATAATAAGGTCTTTACGCAATGCTATTATTTTAACTTAAATTATTAGCATTGCTATTTTAACTTACTACTGTCCAGATTGAACCTAACCAACCAATAAAGTGAATCCTGCTCTATTTTCTTATTTGTTAAATCTAAAAGTCAATTGTTCACATTATTCAATTTTCCAATTAGTCCCCCACTATAAGTTTGGATCGAGTTCGAATGGAACATTAGCGCTATTTGTCTAATGTAATAGTCTATGGCTCAATATAAAAAAGTTACATTCGCACTCGAATACAACTTAGAGCAAGGTACCAATATGATATTTGCCTGCCTATACAGTCTACTATGTTTGGTTCGTTATCTCGAAAAAACGTCATTTAAATCATCGTGCGTCTGTGCGTGCCACTGCCTGCGTCTGTAGGGGCGTGTCTGGGATCGAGTAGTGAGTGGAGAGAGACGGCAAAAATGTCACAAAGCAATTTTACTGATGAGGAGCTGGAGTATTTCATCACTGTAAGTAATTCGACTCGAAAAAGTATGTCACTGTGCTGTTGTCCAAGTCCAAAGTACGGCCACTGTTCCAAGTCACTTTTAAAGGGGCGGTCACTAGTCTATTGACTGTTATAGGTGCGGCCATTGTTCCAAGTCACTTTTAAAGGGGCGGTCACTAGTCTATTGACTGTTATAGGTGCGGCCATTGTTCCAAGTCACTTTTAAAGGGGCGGTCACTAGTCTATTGACTGTTATAGGTACGGCCACTGTTCAAATTCACTTTTAAAGGGGCGGTCACTAGTCTATTGACTGTTATAGGTGCAGCCAGTTTCCAAGTCACTTTTAAAGGGGCGGCCACTGTTCCAAGTCACTGTTAAAGGGGCGGTCACTAGTCTATTGACTGTTATAGGTGCGACCAGTTTCCAAGTCACTTTTAAAGGGGCGGCCACTGTTCCAAGTCACTGTTAAAGGGGCGGTCACTAGTCTATTGACTGTTATAGGTGCGACCAGTTTCCAAGTCACTTTTAAAGGGGCGGCCACTGTTCCAAGTCACTTTTAAAGGGGCGGTCACTAGTCTATTGACTGTTATAGGTGCGGCCACTGTTCCAAGTCACTTTTAAAGGGGTGGCCACTGTTCCAAGTCACTGTTAAAGGGGCGGTCACTAGTCTATTGACTGTTATAGGTGCGACCAGTTTCCAAGTCACTTTTAAAGGGGCGGCCACTGTTCCAAGTCACTTTTAAAGGGGCGGTCACTAGTCTATTGACTGTTATAGGTGCGGCCACTGTTCAAATTCACTTTTAAAGGGGCGGTCACTAGTCTATTGACTGTTATAGGTGCGGCCAGTTTCCAAGTCACTTTTAAAGGGGCGGCCACTGTTCCAAGTCACTGTTAAAGGGGCGGTCACTAGTCTATTGACTGTTATAGGTGCGACCAGTTTCCAAGTCACTTTTAAAGGGGCGGCCACTGTTCAAAGTCACTTTTAAAGGGGCGGTCACTAGTCTATTGACTGTTATAGGTGCGGCCACTGTTCCAAGTCACTTTTAAAGGGGCGGTCACTAGTCTATTGACTGTTATAGGTGCGGCCAGTTTCCAAGTCACTTTAAAGGGGCGGCCACTGTTCCAAGTCACTGTTAAAGGGGCGGTCACTAGTCTATTGACTGTTATAGGTGCGACCAGTTTCCAAGTCACTTTTAAAGGGGCGGCCACTGTTCCAAGTCACTTTTAAAGGGGCGGTCACTAGTCTATTGACTGTTATAGGTGCGGCCATTGTTCCAAGTCACTTTTAAAGGGGCGGCCACTGTTCCAAGTCACTGTTAAAGGGGCGGTCACTAGTCTATTGACTGTTATAGGTGCGACCAGTTTCCAAGTCACTTTTAAAGGGGCGGCCACTGTTCCAAGTCACTTTTAAAGGGGCGGTCACTAGTCTATTGACTGTTATAGGTGCGGCCATTGTTCCAAGTCACTTTTAAAGGGGCGGCCACTGTTCCAAGTCACTGTTAAAGGGGCGGTCACTAGTCTATTGACTGTTATAGGTGCGACCAGTTTCCAAGTCACTTTTAAAGGGGCGGCCACTGTTCCAAGTCACTTTTAAAGGGGCGGTCACTAGTCTATTGACTGTTATAGGTGCGGCCACTGTTCCAAGTCACTTTTAAAGGGGCGGCCACTGTTCCAAGTCACTGTTAAAGGGGCGGTAACTAGTCTATTGACTGTTATAGGTGCGGCCACTGTTCCAAGTCACTTTTAAAGGGGCGGCCACTGTTCCAAGTCACTGTTAAAGGGGCGGTCACTAGTCTATTGACTGTTATAGGTGCGACCAGTTTCCAAGTCACTTTTAAAGGGGCGGTCACTAGTCTAGTCACTGTTATAGGTGCGGCCACTGTTCCAAGTCACTTTTAAAGGGGCGGCCACTATTCCAAGTCACTGTTAAAGGGGCGATAACTAGTCTATTGACTGTTATAGGTGCGGCCACTGTTCCAAGTCACTTTTAAAGGGGCGGCCACTGTTCCAAGTCACTGTTAAAGGGGCGGTCACTAGTCTATTGACTGTTATAGGTGCGACCAGTTTCCAAGTCACTTTTAAAGGGGCGGTCACTAGTCTAGTCACTGTTATAGGTGCGGCCACTGTTCCAAGTCACTTTTAAAGGGGCGGCCACTGTTCCAAGTCACTGTTAAAGGGGCGGTCACTAGTCTATTGACTGTTATAGGTGCGGCCACTGTTCCAAGTCACTTTTAAAGGGGCGGTCACTGTTCCAAGTCACTGTTAAAGGGGCGGTCACTGTGCTGTTGTCCAAGTCCAAAGTGCAGCCACTGTTCCAAGTCACTCTTAAAGGGGCGGCCACTGTTCTAGTCACTGTTATAGGTGCGGCCACTGTTACAGCTCACTCTTAAATGGGAAGCAGCTGTTCAAGTCACTCTTAAAGGGGAAGTCACTGTTAAAGGTGAGGTCTTTGTCAAAGTCAGTATTAAAAGGGCGGACTCTGTCAAGGTCACTGTTACATGGGAGGCCATTGTTGAAAGTCACTGTTAAAGTGGCGTCCAATGTGAAGTTTATTTTGTATATTTGCTTTTAATAAAAAAAAAAAATTATTACTTTACTTTCATATAGTTCCATAGTGAACTATATAAATATGTACTCGTTTACCTTTTTCATATTAAATTATATTTTTTTATGGTTGAGATGACTATAATTACTAATAATTTGATTTTAGAATTTTGGGATTACATCCTTTAATTGTTATATTGCAGAAAATGTTAGAAAAAAATTATGATGAAAGAACTTCACGGATAGAGAAGCAGGTGATTCTGAGGCGAATTGCCCAGCACCTGTTTAACCTGAATTCAAGGAGGCATTCAAAGAATGCATACTTAAAAAAATGGTCCGACCTGAAGAGGCACAAAATGAAATTTATCAAAGAGGTCAGAGACAGGAACTGTCCAGGTATGATGCTTACATTAATTTTCTATCACCCACCTATTGTTATTTATGTGTTCAGTTAGTCAAATAAGTATTTCTATCCCTTTACAACTGATAACTTAGTTGAGTGGTGTCGAACCGATGGGACGGGTGCTAGAGGCAGCACTCAGAGCCCTCTCTGTGGGCCGCATACCCTTGAAAAGGTCTAAGGTGCACTAATCGCCTTTAGACCTTTCCTACCATACAGCTTGGCAGGCACACTATTAACAGCACAGTCAGCATATTGAATGTAAGCAGCTGTTACAGCAAAATGATAATTGTGTAGAGGACAGACTATACTGGTATTATGGTACAATGGGAACGTTGGAAATTTGCAATAAATAATTTAGTTGGGTTTCTCTTCTGCCTAAAAGTTCTCCAGCACGGATTTAGTACATGGTGGGACACGTAGCTGATATTTACAATATATACATACACTGACAGCGAGATACAGATATATGATGTAAACCCTTATCCAATGTCAAAACAGTTGACTTGGTCCACCTCATTTCAATAACCCTGCAACAGTACCTTACAAACAAATACCCCCCCGGTACCTCATCCTAGCTCTTAACGTACTCAACTGTAAACCATCTGAAAGACTTCATTCATAGTTTCATCAAACACCAAATCATGTGAAATCAAACATAGGGGTAATCATCATCCCATCGAGATCACACCATAGATTCATTTGTGTACCGGTAGCTTTTTTTTTTTTTTTGCTTTGCTTGTTTATCTTGGAATTTTTGTAACATTTGTTCATTACAGGGGCTACTCTTCCTAAAGTGCGCCCTAAGCGCTCCAATAAGATGAAGGTGGTGGTGGTGGAAGAGGAGCTGATGGAGGATGAGGAGGATGAGGAGGATGAGGAGCAGGAACAGGAGCAGGCAGGACCATCGGGGCATCAGGCCCATAGCCCACCGGAGGCAGATGAGGTCCAGAAGAATGAGGAGGAGGAGGAACAAGACGAGGTGGTGACCACCCCCCACCAGGAGGGTAAATACATTCTGTTGTTTTAATTCAAAAAATGTCCCCACACACATACAGGTGTCAGTTTAGTCTTCACCACAGGCAGATTTTAGTCAAGAAAACAATTTTAAACAAGTTCAAGTTAAACCTCTAATTCTTATTCAGACTTCAGATATTGCATAACCTAAAGTCCTCCACTTTGCATTCGCTACAAGCAGTGTAACAACAATATTAGTATATCACCAGTCTTTAGGGTCTGTCAGAGACCATGCTTATTTCTCCGCAGGTTAAGTTTTCACATCTCCTGTCCACACTTGAAAAGAACAGCATTTTTAATCCAAACTTTATTAAAAAGGCTTGATGGAGTATGGGAGTGACCTGTGCCACTATATCTGTCTGGGCACTCAGTCCAAAAACACGGACCCTAATTAAATACTAGTAATTTTTTTTTTTTTACAGCTAGCTGATGTTACTGGTGTACTGATTTCCGTAAAGTATCTAAATGAGGCATACTGTTTAATAATGGCTGTAACGAACATCCAAAATATAAAAATTTTCTTAGACTAAAAAATGAAAGTGCACAAAACAATATTAATATTTAAATAAAAAAATGTCAACAAAGAACGTACAACACACAACAGTAATATAAAACATGAACACTATAAAGTAATTAATATACATAAAAAGCATTAACTTATCTAATAAGTCCATAACCATAAAGTCTAATGAACTATTATTAATCCTAACTAAACCAATATATAATGGATTAAAATAGTAACATGGTACATAAGGCCGAATAAAGTCATTTGTCCATCCAGTTCGGCCTGTTATCCTGCAGGTTGATCCAGAGGCAAAAAAAAAAAAAAAGGTGAGGTAGAAGCCAATTTTCCTCACTTTAGGGGAATAAAAAATTCCGAGCCCGACTCAAAACAGGCAATCAAAATAACTCCCTGGATGAACGACCCCTCTCTAGTAGCTATAGCCTGTAATATTATTACACTCCAGAAATACATCCAGGCCCCTCTTGAATCCCTTTATTGTACTCACCATCACCACCTCCTCAGGCAGAGAGTTCCATAGTCTCACTGCTCTTACCGTAAAGAGTCCATAGTCTCACTGCTCTTACAGTATAGAGTCCATAGTCTCACTGCTCTTACAGTATAGAGTCCATAGTCTCACTGCTCTTACCGTAAAGAATCCTCTTCTATGTTTGTGTACAAACCTTCTTTCCTCCAGACGCAGAAGATGTCCCCTCGTGACAGTCACAGTCCTGGGGATAAATAGATGATGGGAGAGATCTCTGTACTGACCCCTGATATATTTATACATAGTAATTAGATCTCCCCTCAGTCGTCTTTTTTATAAAGTGAATAACCCTAATTTTCATAATCTTTAAGGGTACTGTAGTCGTGTGTGTGCCCACCGCCCCCCATTCCAGTTTTTACCTTAGTTGCCCTCCTCTGGACCCTCTCCAGCTCTGCTATGTCTGCCTTGTTCACAGGAGCCCAGAACTGTACACAGTACACCACGTGTGGTCTGACTAGTGATTTGTAAAGTGGTAGGACTATGTTCTCATCACGGGCATCTATGTCCCTTCTGATGCAACCCATTATCTTATTGGCCTCTGCAGCAGCTGCCTGATATTGGTTTTTGCAGCTTAGTTTGCTGTTTATTAAAATTCATTCATCCTTTTCCATGTCAGTGTTACCGAGTGTTTTACCATTTACTATGTACGGGTGACTTGCATTATTCCTTCCCATGTGCATAACCTTACATTTGTCAGTGTTAGACCTCATCTGCCACGTATCTGCCCAAGCCTCCAATCTATCCAGATCACTCTGTAGCAGTATACTGTCCTCTGTAGTATATATACAGTATACTGTCCTCTGTAGTATATATACAGTATACTGTCCTCTTCAGTGTTAATTACTTTACACAGTTTAGTGTGTTCTATGAAAATTGATATTTTACTATGCAAGCCTTCTACAAGATCATTAATAAATATATTGAAGAGAATAGGGCCCAATACTGACCCCTGGGGTACCCCACTAGTGACAGTGACCCCTCCAGTACTGACCCCTGAGGTACCCCACTAGTGACAGTGACCCAATCTGAGTGTGTACCGTTAATAACCACCCCTTTCTATCACTGAGCCAGTTACTTACCCACATACAGACGTTTTCTCCCAGTCCGAGCATTCTCATTTTATATACTAACCTTTTATGTGGTACAGTGTCAAATGCTTTAGAGAAGTCCAGATACACGACATCCATTGATTCGCCGCCGTCAAGTCTAGAACTTACCTCCTCATAGAAACTGATTAAATTAGTTTGGCATGACCGATCCCTCATGAAGCCATGCTGATATGGCGTTATCTGCTTATTTCTGTTAAGATGCTCTAACATAGCATCTCTCAGAAAACCTTCAAACAGTTTACCCACAACAGATGTTAAACTTACCAGCCTATAGTTTCCAGGCTCTGTTTTTAGACCCTTGTTGAATATTGGCACCACGTTTGCCATGCGCCAATCCTGTGGGACATTCCCTGTCAGTATAGAATCTGCAAATATCAGAAATAAGGGTCTGGCTATGACATTACTTAATTCCATTAGGATATGGGGGTGTATGCCATCCGGTCCTGGCGATTTGTCTATTTTAACCTTTTTAAGTCGCTGATGTACTTCTTACTGGGTCAGACAGGAATTCATCTGCTTTATACACCAATCAATGATTGTCTTTTAAAGTAGATTTAAAATGTACATTTCCTTTACTTTTACAGAGCTTAACAGGTGTATTCGGAAATTTCAAAAGATGAAGCAGGAGCAGCTCGAGAGGATGAAACAATTGAGGGCACATCAAATGAGGAGGATGAGGGAGCTGAAGCTCCAATTCTCACATGAGATAACGGTGATGGAGATGGCCAACCAAAAGGCCTTTGAGGAAGGGATCCAAGAGCTGATAGAAATGAAAAGGCTTCCATAATTTTTTTCATTTTATTTTTGTACGTTACTTCTGTTATTTGTTAATAATATTTTTCTTTATTTAAAGATTGTTTTCGAAAAATTTATTGACTATCTCATTTATTGTGTTTTGTTTTATTTTAACCATTGGGGTTAGAGTACGGACAATTTAGTCTGGGCCAAAGTAATAATTCATTATCATTACATACAGCAGCCGCCGTTACATGGAAACAGGGTAATAGACATGGCGCCGCTTATGGTTGCACCACTTATTCACTATGACTATTTTCTTGTGCCGGTGGTCATGTGTGTGCCACAATTCAAACCGAATACTGCGGACTGTGGCGCTCTTAGCAACACGCGTGACGGTACCAGGTCCAATCATAGACCTTGCACAACATGCATACATGTAATCAAAAACTTTGGAAATACAAGTATTTGTACTTAATGTGATCATGTCATCAAAATTAAAAAAAAATATGGGTATGAATGAAGAAAAATTGATTTTAGGTTACCGTTAGAACATTCCATTGTGTGTGGGGTATGAGCAATGGGGTATTGGCCAATGGTCATCTAAGGAGAGGTGTACCTGTGTAGTGAGGTGACGGTACGGTATGGGGTGTACATCTGGTTCGCCTCTACGCTGTGCACCCTGGGTTATGGTAAATGAACCAGCGAATACTGAAATACTGGAGGTCAATCTTTACTTCTCATAAACTGTGTATGTGTGAGTGAGGAGGTGGGGGGGGGGACATGATGGAGGGGGGTTTAAGGTGGTGGAGGGTTTAAGGGGGGAGGTGGGGTTGGTGTGGATTTTATAGCGTTGGATATACAGTGTGTAGCACGTAAATAGAGGTGCTATGTGCTTATGAGAGACATTTGTCTGCTCTCCATACATACATGTTACAGACATTGTAGTGTGATGTAACCACCATAATTTGTGCCATAATCATTTACCACTTCACACCCAATGACGTAGCTATACTTCATCCAGCAGAATAATTAAACATGGATTAATACTTATGCGGGCGCAGTGGCCACCTGCTTTGTGTGGCTGCATACACCCACGGCTAATGTGCGTGACCGTCAGTAATACCGATGGTGGACATCCTAACCCATAAGATGTAGTGGTGACTTGTTAACTATAACAATACCAGCAATACGAATATTTTAGCAATAGTGTTGAATTCAAAATGCAACTTATTTTTATTGCATTGCAATTCCTGCTTTGGAGATTTTGCTATAGGTGGTATTGGTAGAATTAACTAATAAAACAAATATATTACTGTATGTCAGAATAGTGCATTATAAAATTTGGATTCACAATGTGGTTACTAATGATAGAAAATATTATCACATTGTGATTAAAAATTACCACTGCAAGATTCAATATCAGTTAAAGTTCGTTAATTCTAGACCCATTCCATTAAAGACCCAGCAGCAGCAGCATCAAATTGAAATCGCAATGCGATTAATATAACTTGAAGTAATCGCATTACGATTTAGCAAAATACATTAGGCTAGTATTAACGAATATGGAATATAGCATTACTTCTAAGTTGAAATCGCAATGCGATTCCTTCGAGTTATATTAATCGAATTGCGATTTCAACTTGGACCTGGTTTACTATGGTTGGCTTGGTTGAATTAGCGAATATGACGAATATATTCGTTATATTCCACAAAACGAAGATAACGAAGTATTCAGCATCTTCGTTTTAGCTCCATATTCATCAACTTCGCTAATTCTAGCAATCATAGGAAAGTTTACTATAGAGACAGCTAAGTTTAATTCGCTATGCGAAAATTACTTAGATTTTTTTAGAAAAGTAAATAGAATAATTATAATACCTGATAATTATCATAATTATTGTATTTATTTAAAAAAAAATATATAATATAATCGAATAGCGAATTAAACTTAGCTGTCTCTATAGTAAACTTTGCTATATGATTGCTAGAATTAGCGAAGTTGATGGATAGGTAGGTAGCTAGCTAGAGATGGAGAATATTTCGTTATCTTCGTTTTGTGGAATATAACGAATACATTCGCCATATTCGTTTTGTGGAATATAACGAATATATTCGTCATATTCGCTAATTCTACCAAGCCAACCATAGTAAACCAGGTCCAAGTTGAAATCGCAATTCGATTAATTCAAGTTATAATAATCGAATTTCGATTTTTAACTTAGCACTGCTATAGTCCATATTAGGCTAGAATTAACGAAATTCGATTTTTATAACTTGAAATAATCGAATTGCGATTTCAACGTAATTCTCAAATCCGACAGTACATTCTAGTATATGGAGACGTTCCCATGGTGATGGGGACGCTCCATGAGCACGCAAGTCGGCAGAAGCGGCAACGGGCACTGACTGGAGCAGCCAGGAAGCCCGGAATCCAAGGGACAGGTAGAACAACTTTAGGGAAGTGGGAAAGAAAAAAATATAAAAAAAAAAACAAAAACGAATATTCGAAATATCGAATTTATATCACCATATTCGAAATATTCGCGAATTAGCGAAGTGCCGATATTCGCGAAAAAAATTCGCTATTCGAATATTCGCGCTCAACACTAGTCATCATCAAACCTGAGCGCTGGTGATGAGAACATCCCCTCTGGATCCCTCTGATACCATCTCCTCAGGAGCCCACTAGAAGATCCAGATTGGCGCTCTGCTACGGGGAACTGTGCGATCCACCGGCAACCCCTGCCCCAAAAAGCCAGTATTCTGAACCAACCTAAAGGTTTCAAAAATAGGAGCACTAAAATATTATTGCGTCCATACCCTATGCTGCGATCTGTAGTACACATCTCCCGCTGCCGGTCAGTGCCAGATTTGAGTACTGCTGATAATGTGATTACCTTTGGATCCCACCTGCAGATTTTAATTTGCACCCTGTGGTAGGTGACAGCGCTACCTACGGCTGACCTCTCTGCTTTACCCTGCTGTCAGTAGCACAATAAAAATACAGCAGGAGATCGTGAGTATAAGGATAGGACTGCCCGAACAAGTCCCCTTCCCGACATATAAAGATGGTCAATACTTAAACATATAAACACATCTCCGCTCTAATCTGCAAATACACAAACCATAGTAATCAGCAAACATACAACAATTAACCTTTTACCTCCGATGTCAGTCAGGCAGACATGGGCGTTTTCTACCTGACATCACTAGTAACGTCACACATACTAGCTCTCCGCCCACAAACCACTGGTCTGCGTGCCAAAATACTGTTTAAAAGACAATCCTTTGACATTATTCTGTATATGCCATTATTGTCCTGATGAAGAGGGCTGTGGGTCCTTGAAACATGTTGACTAAAGAATAAGTCTACTTTATTTTATACAAAATTACGCAGAACATTGCCTCCTGTTTTCAGACCCGCTAAAAAAGGTTCAGAAAAATCACTATTTTCTATCTCCAATACTTTATCTCTCTTGCCACATCTGGGGCAGAGAAAAGGAACCTTGGCAGCAGTACAGGACCCCGCATGCTGGACGGGAGAATACCATCAAAAGCATCATACAGTTGTTGTGGCTTCACACAACAATAAATAGTAAGTGCTTCTTGTATATAGTGCCTTAAAACTGTCATACAGCCACACACACGAGGCACGGCCTCCTGTCTCCTTTTTATTCTCTTTTTTACAGTTCCATTGGCAGACATACATGACCAAGCCATGACACTACAACCACCATGCTTCACTAATGAGGTGGTATGCTTAGGATCATGAGCAGTTCCCTTCTCCATACTCTTCTCTTCCCATCACTCTGGTAAGAGTTGATCTTGGCCTCATCTGTCCATAGGATGTTGTTCCAGAACTGTGAAAGCTTTTTTAGATGTTGTTTGGCAAACTCTAATCTGTCCCTCCTGTTTTTGAGGCTCACCAATGGTTTACATCTTGTGGTGAACCCTCTGTATTCACTCTGGTGAAGTCTTTTATTGATTGTTGACTTTGACACACATACACCTACCTCCTAGAGAGTGTTCTTGATCTGGCCAACTGTTCTGAAGGGCGTTTTATTCATCAGGGAAAGAATTCTTTGGTCATCCACCACAGCTGTTTTCCGTGGTTTTCTGGGTCTTTTGGTGTTGCTGAGCTCACCGATGCAATCCTTCTTTTTAAGGATGTTCCAAACAGTTGTTTTGGCCACACCCAATGTTTTTGCTATCTCTCTGATGGGTTTGTTTTGTTTTTTTTCCAGCCTAATGATGGTTTGCTTCACTGACAGCTCTTTGGATCTCATCTTGAGAGTTTACAGCAACAGATTCCAAATGCAAATAGCACACTTGAAATGAACTCCGGACCTTTTATCTGCTCATTGTAATTGGGATAATGAGGGAATAACACACACCTGGCCATGGAACAGCTGAAAAGCCAATTGTCCCATTACTTTTGGTCCCTTAGCAAGTGGGAGAAACATATGCAAACTGTTGTAATTCCTACACCGTTCATCTGATTTGGATGTAAATACCCTCATTTCAAATACCTTGTGGTGGTTTATTGAGCCAAAAATGTTAGAATTGTGCCGATGCCCCAATATTTATGGACCTGACTGTATATTCTTTTGCCACTAATACACACTAAAAAGTGTTGTAGTTTTCTATCTCACCACACAATGGCTAATAAGCCCATTTTTCCACTAATACAAGTCAAAACATGCTTTAGAACAGGCATGCCCAACCTGTGGCCCTCCAGCTGTTGCAAAACTACAACTCCCAGCATTACTGAACAGCCTACAGCTATCAGCCTACAGCAGGGCATGGTGGGAGTTGTAGTTTTACAACAGCTGTAGGGCCGGAGGTTGAGCACCCCTGCTTTAAAATATACAGTTAGGTCCATATATATTTGGACAGAGACAACATTATTTTATTTTTATTTTTTTCTGTACATTACCACAATGGATTTTAAACAAAACAATTCAGATGCAGTTGAAGTTCAGACTTTTAGCTTTACATTATTGGGTTGAACAAAATGATTGCATAAAAATGTGAGGAACTAAAGCGGTTTTAAAACTCAATCCCTCCATTTCAGGGGCTTAAAAGTAATTGGACACAATAAATAATTGTACATAAAATGTTAATTTCTAATACTTGGTTGAAAATCCTTTGTTGGCAATGACTGCCTGAAGTCTTGAACTCATGGACATTACCAGCCGCTGTGTTTCCTCCTTTTTAATGCTCTGCCAGGCCTTTACTGAAGCGGTTTTCAGTTGCTGTTTGTTTGTGGGCCTTTCTGTCTGAAGTTTAGTCTTTAACAAGTGAAATGCACGCTCTATTGGGTTCAGATGAGGTGACTGACTTGGCCATTCAAGAATATTCCACTTCTTTACTTTAATAAACTCCTGGGTTGCTTTGGCTTTATGTTTTGGGTCATTGTCCATCTGTTTTATGAAACGCCGACCAATCAGTTTGGCTGCATTTGGCTAAATTTGAGCACACAGTATGTCTATGAAAACCCCAGAATTCATCCGGCTGCTTCTGTGCCATGTCACATCATCAATAAACACTAGGAACCCAGTGCCACTGGCAACATGCATGCCCAAGCCATCACACTGCCGTGTTTTACAGACAATATAGTATTCTTTGGATTATGAGCTGTACCATGCCTTTCGGCAAACTTTTTTCTTTCCATCATTCTGGTAGAGGTTAATCTTGGTTTTATCTGTCCAAAGAATGTTCTTCCAGAAATGTGCTGCTTTTTTAAGATTTTTATTTTTATTTTTTTAGCAAAGTCCAATCTAGCCTTCTTATTCTTGAGGCTTATCAGTAGCTTGCACCGTGCAGTAAACTCTCTGTATTTACTTTCATGCAGTCTTCTCTTTATTGTGGATTTGGATATTGATACGCCTATATCCTAGAGAGTGTTGTCCACTTGGCTGGCTGTTGTGAAGGGGAGTCTCTTCACCATGGTAATTATCCTGCGATCATCCACCACTGTTGTCTTCAGCTGGCGTCCAGTTCTTTTTGTATTATTGAGGTCACTTAATAGTGTAGCAATTTTTTTTTCTGTTTTCGCAGATAAGGGATGGTTTGTTTCACATGCATTGAGAGAGCTCTTTTGTTTACTTCTCAGTAAAATCTTCAAAATGCAAGCACAATGCAAGCACCTTTTATGTGCTTAATTGAGAATGAAATAATGAAGGAATTGCCCACACCTGCCCATGAAACAGTTCAATTCAATTGTCCAATTAATTTTGGTTCCCTTAAAAACAGGGTGCCACATGTAAAGCAGCTGAAACTCCTAAACCCTTCACCCAATTTGAATGTGGATATCCTCAAATGAAAGCTAAACATCTGGACTTTATGTTCATGTCCATTATATAACTTTAACTTGAATATGTTTTAGTAAACAGGTAATAAAAACAATATTTGTGTCAGTGTCCAAATATATATGGACCTAACTGTATAACTGCACTGCATAAGGGCAAATAAGACATAGAAATGTATTTTTGTAATAAACCCTGCTAATGGCTGTATTAAACAGCTTGTACCCCAATAACAAGAACAGTTTGCTGGAATTGCAGAGCTGTATAATGGCCATTTGAATCTCCAGTCAGTGCAGCAAGGTGTAATAGGATTGTTCCTATTGCCCAGGCTGTAAACTCCCCTACTGAACCTTGTTCTGATACAATACTGTGGAATGATTCCTCCCTATCCTTCCCCTGAACTTCTATACAGCAAAATAAAAGTTTTAAAGTATTTTCTATCACTGTAACTAACGCCTGCTAATGTCTCTCCCTGCACTAAGTGCACTGGAAAATTGCTGAATCCAAGATGGCTGAGGCTATTTATAGGGCTGTGACATCACAGAGGCTGGCTGCTGATTCGCTATATGCATGGCATTGTGGGTGATCCCTCATTCCCAGGGTAGATTGCTCCATGTCCTAACACGTGCAGTAGCCATTTTAGGAAAAAATGTGATTTGCTACCATGAAGCTTGAGGAAATTCGGATTCGGTGCTAATCGAATTTTCCTGAAATTCGGATCGAATTCCACTTTGTCAACTTCGATTTGCTCATATCTAGATGTTACCAAGAAATGCTATGAAATTTGGCTTCTTGGCAAATTAATATTTTTCCTGAAATTCGGATTGAAGACGATTCACTATGCATTCCGCTAGGATATGCCACCAATGTCATATAGGTGTGGGTTCCAGCTCTGGGACTAGCAACTATTTCCAGAAAAGACCCCTGAAGTGAACAGAGGGTACAACAGCTGGACTGCCAAAGATTGCAGACCCCTAACTTAGACCTAGGGGGTCATTTATTAAGACTGGTATTTTAGATGCAGGTCTTAATATCCCCTATAACTGGCGGTGGGTCCACCGGAGTTATGTAGAGGTGCTGGCTTCTTCCAAACTTCAGCGGATCCACCACTGCTTCTAAATGTAAGACAGTTTCCTATCTGTCTTATATTTAGACCATTTTCTATGCTTCAACCAGGCGTAGAAAATAGTAAGTGAGATGGGCCTGCCAGCCCGTCCCCTTCCCCACCCACGGCCACCTTTTTTACACCTGGCATCAGAAAGGAAAAGTCACAGATTGCGGCGCAAAGGACCTTTGCACCACAATCTGTGGCAGAAATACATCTAATATAGGCATACCGTATTTGTGGTTAGTAAATGTCCCTCTTAGTATTTACAAAGGGGATCTGGTGTTTGAGGTTAAGGTGCGAGAAAATTTCATTTGAGCACTTGGTTCAGCATTCAGTACCATATCTAAGAAAAGAGTCAATTGTGTTGGAAAATATAGTTTTTTAGGACTTTCGTCACATCAACTGCAATTATTTTTTTGTCTTTGTGCTTTTGACTGTATCATTGTACCAAATGAATATCCTTGGGAAATAAAGCTTGCTTTTAATGCATTAACTAACTTAAACCAAAACATTAAAGTTTATGCTTTTAAACTAAACTTCCACTTTCTTTGCGAGATCTGATAAATTGCTTTGTTACAAAGTGCAGAGCTGCAATTTGCTTGGTTATCTAAAAATACTAATTCAGTAATACATTCTCTCGTCCTCCATTTGTTCTTTATGAACCAATAAATTAATATTAATGTAGTGTTTATATTAAGCAGCCATATAGATTAAATGAGAAAACTCACCCCTACCTACAGATCTTGAGTTGTTTATGCAATTCAATAAAGAAGCAGCTTAAATGCAGCATAATCAACTTTTTCCAAATGACTTCTTGACTGTGTGCTCCATTATAATTAGCAATTCTACAGAGAAGCTGAGTGTGTGATCTATTTCTAAGACTTCCTACTGTGTCACTCCTGAAGATCCATCAAGTTTCATCTCTCCAGGGTAAACTCGGGAAAGAGTTGAGTAAAAAAGTATGTGTTATTCAAAATATTAAATGTTATTATGGCACTTTATTACAAGGTATCACTTGTGATTAAACATGTTTTCGCCACCCACAGATGCACTTAAAAATGCTGTAAAGGTCATTACAAGATAAGACAACATAAAACAGAAAATGTTATATTATAGCTTTTGTAAAAGCAAAAAGATAAATGGAAGCCGTGACAACTATTTTCTTTTAATGATCATTTTTAGAATGATAATGGAAAAAAACATGTTTATTTGTTCTTGTAACCAGACAAATCTTTAACTCATTAAAAAAAAAAATTAAAAACCTGTCTTCCAGACTTCTTGTTATATTACTTCTCATTATGACCTTGAAAGACTGTGAAAGAAAAAAATTACATATACATTTTTCTTAAAATAAAATTGAAAAAAATAAAATTGAAAAAAGTAAAGAGGTTTAAAGAGATTTTTCTGGGATTCTAATATTGATAACCTATCATCAGGATAGGTCATCAATATCTGATTGATTAGCTGGTTGAAGAGAATGCTGCACTCCATGCAAGCGCAGTCTTCCCTTCATTGTTTAGCCGCTTTCCGTAGACATTGCAGCGGTGAGCAGGTGTATAGGAACGAGCCATCCCATAGAAGTGAATGGGACGGCTTGTAATTACACCTGTCGATGGTGAGCAGGTAAATGATGAAGGGGAGGCTGCACGCTCATGGAGCGCTGGCTTCTCTTCAATCAGCTGATACAAGGGAGTGCTTGGTATTGGACCTCCACCAATCTGATATTGATGACCTATCCTGAGTATTAAAATTGTGAAAAACCACTTTAAATAATAAGAGGGGACAGAGCCTAACTAGTTATGTGAGTGGACACCTTTCTGTGAACCTTCCACTACCCAGCATCTTTAAACCTACCCTGGCATAAATGTCCTGCACCCTCTGCTACCTATCTAGATAGAAATGGTTTTGGCACCTAAGTTAGCTGTTTGATGGACAATATTGGTGAAAATTGGGCCAGTCCCCCATAATAGATCTTGGAGTGGTTCACATGTAAGCAGTCTCAAAATAGTGGCAGCCACTACGAGGCTCAGAATAATAAAGATCCATTATCCAGGCCTGAAAAAGTAGGGACCGCTGACCAGCAGGAACTAAATTTGCGGCAGGCATCCATACAGCTTCTTACAACCAACAATTCATGCCAAGCTATATTGAAAGGACAGCTGGAGGAATTCAAAATTGACTTAGGCTGCTGTGGTATGATTTTTCAAGTGCTGAGAAACTGTGTCTCGGCAGCCAATTGCCACATTTTCGCTGTGAAAGATCAACTTCACCCATTGCTTAACAGGGTTCATTCCCTGACAACCAGGGTAAATTTGTAGAAGACTAAAGTGGATGACCCTGAGAACCACATGTGCAGAAACTATGTACATTTGGTCAGTCTAGTAGAACATAGTGAGGGTTAGTGCCTCAAGCAATTTGCTGAAAGATGGCTTATACACCTGTTTGACAAGAATGCCTTTTTGGTGGTGTTTCTAGTGGAGAAGACCTATTGGGTTTCTATCTGTCCCTTAATTCCTGGAGCCCTTCCAAGTCTCATTTTCAGTGCTAATACTCACATGCAAGGACCAAAACCAAATCCTCATCCTGATTAGGCAAAAGGGTCAGATTAAGATGAATGGTGCTTACATTTATTTTTTCCTGGGTTTTTCTGTGGAGTTACAGAAGAAGAAAGTCACTTATGTGGCAGTGAAGAAGCACATTTACAAACCTGAGATCCACTCAAATGGCCTTGCCTATTTCTTTTAGTCCCCTAAAAAGTCTTCCTCTGCGTTAGGTGCCCTGATGAACCCTTCTGCCCTCACTACTGAAGATACAGTGACTTGTTGTGCTGGTTTATTTTTCTTTACCCTTTCTCCTATTGACACTTATGCATTGATAGCTGGTGCCTGTAAGAGTAATAGATTAGTGGTTTAGTTGGTGTACCCCTGTATGTCTTGTTATTGGACTCAAGCCTGTATATTTGCTGTTCAGTGTAAGTGGGGTGGGAGTGGGGTTTTTGGGGGTGTGTTTATTGCCTTGCAATTTTTTTTTTTTGCTATGTGGTCTCTTTTTCTGCACTTGCAGGTGGTGCACTTGGATTTTATTTTATTTTTTTCATTTGATCTACTATGTGATTTGCTATGTTATCTTGTTGGCCTGGCACACTATATATGCCTGTTGATACTGTGTTTCCCTTACCTGTATTTTAGGATTTTCTGCTCCATTTGGGTCACAAATGTGCTGTTCTATACAGGCTGCTTTAGTTGCAATCCCTGGGGGTTGATCAGGTACATGACTTCTCTTTTTCGCAATTTTGACAAGGTGTTTCAAATCTTTGTTTTGAGTCTAAAATAAGGGCCTAGATATGGTCATGGCATGCCAATTTTAAAGCAAAGTTGTATTTATTTTTATTTTTTCCAAAAGTGGAGGCGTTTTAAACTAGGCAACTGTCACAGCCTTTGGTGTGCGCTGTGGCACTTTTGCCATGCTGGCTGTTGCCCGTGGCAACGAGTTGCTGTTTCAGGATGCGGGGGCAGTGTTACGGCTTTTGTGGTGTGTGCCATGACATGGTTGCCTTGCATTTTGTTGCCTGCGGCAACGTGTAGCTTTTTATGCTGGTGTGTGCACTTCCCCTTTAACCACCTCCGGACCGCCTAACGCGCCGATGCGTCCGGAAGGTGGTTGCTTTTCTCCTCCTGGACGCATCGGCGCGTCATCTCGCGAGACGCACATGCGCATCGCGGGCCGGCATTTCATAGAGGAGTATTTCGTCAGGACCTGCCAGCCAGCGATCATTGGCTGGCAGGTTGCTGATTTTCAAAAAAGCCAATCACAGAGCCGTATAGCAGATCATATTTGTAAATATGATCTGTTATATGGCTGCCTGCTCCTCTGCTGGTTCTTTTCGTCGGTTGGATCCAGCAGAGGAGCAGGCTTCACAGTGAGTACACCAACAGTACATACTTAGCCCCAGATCACCCCCCTGAACCCCTATTAACCCTTTGATCACCCCTTCTAGCCCCTGTCAATCACTAGTGAAAGGAAAAAAAGTGATCAGTGCAAACTGTCACTTTTTTTTTTCACTGTTATTGACCGTTAGGTTTTAGGTATAGTTTAGGTCCCTTGGTTAGGTAGTTAGGGATCAGTTAGCGCCCAGCCCACCGCACCGCAGTCCGTTATTCGCTGATTAGCGTATCGCTAATCAGCATTTGTACTTTTATAGTATCTGGAAGTGATCAAAACTGATCACGGTCAGATCTATAACTGTATTAGTGTCACTTTAGGTTCGCCCTCCACCCAAAACGCAGTGTTTGCCCGATCAGGCCTGATCGGTCGCCCACACGTGCGTTCGCCCACACCCGCCCCACCGCAGTGACAAAAAAAAATTTTTTTTTGATCGCTGCACATCCACTTTACACGCACTGCGGCGATAAAAAAATCACTTTTGATATTTTTTATCAACCGCAGCGGCCTCCGGTACTTCGCTAGCCTCCCCTTTGTAAGACAGGCTTGCTTTTTTTACCTGGGTAGTCTCAGGGAATACCCCTAAATTTAGTTGCCCACATGTCAAACAGGGGGTATTCCTCTGAAGAGGCCTACAGGCTTCTGACCCAGTCGGATGAGGAGTGGGAACCCTCATCTGATGAATCCAGCGGGTCAGAATACGAACCTGTAGAAAGCAGCGGCTCTCTGACCCAAAGTTCGGACGAGGAGGCTGAGGTCCCTGATAGAACCAGGCGTACCCGGCCCCGTGTTGCTAGACCGCAGGTTGCGCAGGATCCGCTTCAAGAGCATCAGAGTGGGGCTGGTGCTGCCGGATTACGTGGTGAGGCATACACCAGCAGACCAGCCCATCCTGGACCTAGTACCAGCACTGCCGTACAACCTGGTGAAGTAGCGAGCACCAGAAGGGCAGTTGAAGCTGGTACGGTGGCACGAGCAGTAGTGACCCCGTCGCAGCCACCGCAAAGACGTGCCCGTAGAGCCCCTAGAATCCCAGAGGTGCTGGCAAACCCTGATTGGCAGCCCCCAACTTCAGCCGCACCTGTAGTTCCCCCTTTCACCGCCCAGTCTGGAGTTCGGGTTGAGACGGCTCAGATCGGTTCGGCCCTGGGATTTTTTGAGCTGTTCTTGACTGCGGAGCTCTTAGACATAGTCGTGGCAGAGACAAACCGGTATGCCACACAATTTATAACCGCTAACCCGGGAAGCTTTTATGCCCAGCCTTTCCGGTGGAAACCAGTCCAAGTTTCCGAATTTAAAACTTTTCTGGGCCTCCTCCTCAACATGGGCCTGACAAAAAAACATGAATTGCGGTCATATTGGTCCACGAACCCAATTCATCACATGCCCATGTTCTCTGGTGCAATGTCCAGGACACGATTTGAGACCATCCTGCGTTTCTTGCACTTTAGTGACAACACCGCCTCCCGTCCCAGAGGCCACCCTGCTTTTGACCGGCTCCACAAAATTCGGCCCCTCATAGACCATTTCAACCAGAAATTTGCAGATTTGTATACCCCTGAGCAAAACATCTGCGTAGACGAGTCCCTAATACATTTTACCGGGCGCCTTGGCTTCAAGCAATACATCCCAAGCAAGCGCGCCCGGTATGGGGTCAAATTGTATAAGCTCTGTGAAAGGGCCACAGGCTATACCCACAAATTTCGTGTCTATGAGGGAAAAGATCAGACCCTGGAGCCGGTCGGTTGCCCTGACTACCTGGGGAGCAGTGGGAAGATAGTTTGGGACTTGGTGTCACCCTTATTCGGCAAGGGGTACCATCTTTATGTGGACAATTTTTACACAAGTGTGGCCCTCTTTAGGCATTTGTTTCTAGAACGGATTGGCGCCTGTGGTACCGCGCGAACTAGTCGCGCGGGCTTCCCCCAACGGCTCGTTAGCACCCGTCTTGCAAGGGGGCAGAGGGCCGCACTGTGTAACGAAGAACTGCTCGCGGTGAAATGGAGAGACAAGCGTGACGTTTACATGCTCTCCTCCATTCACGCAGACACGACAATACAAATTGAGCGAGCAACCCGTGTCATTGAAAAGCCCCTCTCAGTCCACGACTATAACCTCCACATGGGAGGGGTCGACTTCAATGACCAGATGTTGTCTCCGTATTTAGTTTCCCGCAGAACCAGACGCTGGTATAAGAAGGTGTCTGTATATTTGATTCAATTGGCGCTGTATAATAGTTTTGTTCTCTACAGTAAGGCTGGGAGAACTGGATCCTTCCTCAAATTTCAGGAAGAGATCATTGAGAACCTCCTGTATCCAGAAGGTTCCGTGGCCCCATCCACCAGTGTAGTTAGCCGTCTACACGAGCGACATTTCCCCAATGTCGTTGCTGGTACCTCAACCCAACCGTCACCCCGAAAAAGATGTCGTGTCTGTAGCAGGAGTGGAATAAGGCGTGACACCCGGTATTTCTGTCCTGACTGTCCTGACCACCCTGCCCTATGCTTAGGGGATTGTTTCCGAAAGTACCACACACAGGTACACCTAGCATAGGGATCACATCTCACCAGGATAGGCACACAGGGCTATTAGGGCCCATTCACTCACACAGCTGCTGCAAACGTCTCCTTTCACATGGGACAAAGTGCATAACGCACTTCGCCACATCTTTGGGCGATTTGCGCTTTGCACATTGACCCATGGGGGAGGAGAGGTTTGTTCTATAAAGGTAAAAAAACAAAAAAAAAAAAAAAAAAAAAAACAGGTAAGCAAACAGGTTAATGTTTAGTTCCAAAAGTTAAAGTTACATGTTCTGTTCCAAAGTTAATAAAATTATTGCGTTGTGGCCTGGTTTTTTCTTTTTTTTTTTTTTTGTCTTTTTACCTTCCAGGTGGACCAACCGATGAACTAGCTGCAGCACCGATGTGCATTCTGACAGAAGCATTGCGCTGCTGTCAGATTACACGCAAGTCGGTGTATGCGGCGCTGCAAGACGGGATTTTCTCCTCTGCAGTGACAGATACGTTTGCCGAAGCATACGAGCTGAGGAGGAGGCGGCGTTCCTATGCTTTGGCAAGCATTTTGTATATATATATATATATAAAAAAAAAAATCCCGGCAATGATTTATTCATCCACATCGATTGATGCGAATGGAGAAATCTGGTTTGCCAGGGCATACGAGCTAAGTGGGTATGGATGTAGGGCGGAGCTCCTATGTCCTGGCAGACGCCTTTCCCCTCCATTTTTTTTTTTTGGCAGAGATTTTTTCATCCACATTGATCGATGCGAATGAAGAAATCTGTGCCGTTCATTTTTTTTCTTTCAGCCCAGAAGCTGAACGGAAAAAAAAATCTCATTACCTGTATGCTCAATATAAGGAGAATAGCAGAAACTCCTAATGCTGGCCATACATGTAATGATTGCGGAGACCCTCAAATGCCAGGGCAGTACAAACACCCCACAACTGACCCCATTTTGGAAAGAAGACACCCCAAGGTATTTGCTGAGGGGCATATTGAGTCCATGAAAGATTGAAATTTTTGTCCTAAGTTAGCGGAAAGTGAGACTTTGTGAGAAAAAACAAAAAAAAATCAATTTCCGCTAACTTATGCGAAAAAAAAAAAATTCTAGGAACTTGCCAGGCCCCTCATTGGATACCTTGGGGTGTCTTCTTTCCAAAGTGGGGTCACATGTGGGGTATTTATACTGCCCTGGCTTTTTAGGGGCCCTAAAGCGTGAGAAGAAGTCTGGGATCCAAATGTCTAAAAATGCCCTCCTAAAAGGAATTTGGGCCCCTTTGCGCATCTAGGCTGCAAAAAAGTGTGACACATCTGGTATCGCCGTACTCAGGAGAAGTTGGGGAATGTGTTTTGGGGTGTCATTTTACATATACCCATGCTGGGTGAGAGAAATATCTTGGCAAACGACAACTTTTCCCATTTTTTTATACAAAGTTGGCATTTGACCAAGATATTTTTCTCACCCAGCATGGGTATATGTAAAATGACACCCCAAAACACATTCCCCAACTTCTCCTGAGTACGGCGATACCAGATGTGTCACACTTTTTTGCTGCCAAGGTGGGCAAAGGGGCACATATTCCAAAGTGCACCTTTCGGATTTTGCAGGGCATTTTTTACACATTTTGATTGCAAGGTACTTCTCACACATTTGGGCCCCTAAATTGCCAGGGCAGTATAACTACGCCACAAGTGACCCCATTTTGGAAAGAAGACACCCCAAGGTATTCCGTGAGGGGCACGGCGAGTTCCTAGAATTTTTTATTTTTTGTCACAAGTTAGCGGAAAATGATGATTTTTTTTTTTTTCTCTTTTTTCATTACAAAGTCTCATATTCCACTAACTTGCGGCAAAAAATAAAAAATTCTAGGAACTCGCCATGCCCCTCACGGAATACCTTGGGGTGTCTTCTTTCCAAAATGGGGTCACTTGTGGCGTAGTTATACTGCCCTGGCAATTTAGGGGCCCAAATGTGTGAGAAGTACCTTGCAATCAAAATGTGTAAAAAATGCCCTGCAAAATCCGAAAGGTGCACTTTGGAATATGTGCCCCTTTGCCCACCTTGGCAGCAAAAAAGTGTGACACATCTGGTATCGCCGTACTCAGGAGAAGTTGGGGAATGTGTTTTGGGGTGTCATTTTACATATACCCATGCTGGGTGAGAAAAATATCTTGGTCAAATGCCAACTTTGTATAAAAAAATGGGAAAAGTTGTCGTTTGCCAAGATATTTCTCTCACCCAGCATGGGTATATGTAAAATGACACCCCAAAACACATTCCCCAACTTCTCCTGAGTACGGCGATACCAGATGTGTGACACTTTTTTGATGCCAAGGTGGGCAAAGGGGCGCATATTCCAAAGTGCACCTTTCGTATTTCACCGGTCATTTTTTACAGATTTTGATTGCAAAGTACTTCTCACACATATGGGCCCCTAAATTGCCAGGGCAGTATAACTACGCCACAAGTGACCCCATTTTGGAAAGAAGACACCCCAAAGTATTCCGTGAGGGGCATGGCGAGTTCCTAGAATTTTTTATTTTTTGTCGCAAGTTAGTGGAATATGAGACTTTGTAAGGAAAAAAGAGAAAAAAAAAAAATCATCATTTTCCGCTAACTTGTGACAAAAAATAAAAAATTCTAGGAACTCGCCGTGCCCCTCACGGAATACCTTGGGGTGTCTTCTTTCCAAAATGGGGTCACTTGTGGCGTAGTTATACTGCCCTGGCAATTTAGGGGCCCAAATGTATGAGAAGTACCTTGCAATCAAAATGTGTAAAAAATGCCCTGCAAAATCCGAAAGGTGCACTTTGGAATATGTGCCCCTTTGCCCACCTTGGCAGCAAAAAAGTGTGACACATCTGGTATCGCCGTACTCAGGAGAAGTTGGGGAATGTGTTTTGGGGTGTCATTTTACATATACCCATGCTGGGTGAGAAAAATATCTTGGTCAAATGCCAACTTTGTATAAAAAAATGGGAAAAGTTGTCTTTTGCCAAGATATTTCTCTCACCCAGCATGGGTATATGTAAAATGACACCCCAAAACACATTGCCCAACTTCTCCTGAGTACGGCGATACCACATGTGTGACACTTTTTTGCTGCCAAGGTGGGCAAAGGGGCGCATATTCCAAAGTGCACCTTTCGGATTTCACCGGTCATTTTTTACACATTTTGATTGCAAAGTTCTTCTCACACATTTGGGCCCCTAAATTGCCAGGGCAGTATAACTACCCCACAAGTGACCCCATTTTGGAAAGAAGACACCCCAAGGTATTCTGTGAGGGGCATGGCGAGTTCCTAGAATTTTTTATTTTTTGTCGCAAGTTAGTGGAAAATGAGACTTTGTAAGAAAAAAAAAAAAATAAAAAAATCATCATCATTTTCCGCTAACTTGTGACAAAAAATAAAAAGTTCTATGAACTCACTATGCCCATCAGCGAATACCTTAGGGTGTCTACTTTCCGAAATGGGGTCATTTGTGGGGGTTTTCTACTGTCTGGGCATTGTAGAACCTCAGGAAACATGACAGGTGCTCAGAAAATCAGAGCCGTTTCAAAAAGCGGAAATTCACATTTTTGTACCATAGTTTGTAAATGCTATAACTTTTACCCAAACCATTTTTTTTTTGCCCAAACATTTTTTTTTTATCAAAGACATGTAGAACTATAAATTTTGCGAAAAATTTATATATGGATGTCGTTTTTTTTGCAAAATTTCACAGCTGAAAGTGAAAAATGTCATTTTTTTGCAAAAAAATCGTTATATTTTGATTAATAACAAAAAAAGTAAAAATGTCAGCAGCAATAAAATACCACCAAATGAAAGCTCCATTAGTGAGAAGAAAAGGAGGTAAAATTCATTTGGGTGGTAAGTTGCATGACCGAGCGATAAACGGTGAAAGGAGTGTAGTGCCGAAGTGTAAAAAGTGGCCTGGTCATGAAGGGGGTTTCACCTAGCGGGGCTGAAGTGGTTAAGTTGTTTACTCCTCTGTCCAGTGCTGGAGAGGCTAACCACTTTGTTGGGTGTGGTCACTAGTGGGACATTGAGGTCTCCAGTGATGTCTTCTCTTCCTTACATGTGTTGTATGTTTGGTGTGGGGTTATGATTTGGTGTGTTGTGATGTCTAACTTGATGTTCCATGTATGGTATGTTTGGTGATATCTTCCAGCATGGTTGCTTGACATTTCCACTGTTTGTTGTGTCCTCCGGAAGGGAGTTAGTTTCCCGGTGGGGCTTCTTTGCACCTTTCAGCATGGGGGTCCTGGCGGAGTTTGGTGTGCTGGATACCTGTGTGAGTTGCTGGTATGGCATCCTGTTTGCTGTTAGGGCTCCTGTACGTATGCATGGGTTCTAGTCGTGGTGGGAGAAGCAGGTAAGTGTATCTTGTTTTCTTACCTGCCGATCCTCTTGCTGCATATGGTCTTTTCCTTTCGCTGCTTCTAGGCCATTTGATACTCCTGTTCTTTCATGTCCTGGAGGGCACCTCTCCTCAGTTACTTTCTGAGGGATTCTCAGGGCGACTCAGGGCCTCAGGTATCCAGGGTATGAGCCGTCCTACCATCCAGTTTCGCTCATACAGTGAGGAGTAAGGGCGAGGTATAGGGATGCAATAGGAGGTGATCTGCTCCCTTATCCTTGTGTTCAGGCCTAGTTGCTTTCCTTATCCTCCAGTCATCGTACGGTGGGGGGTTTTCCCCACTCTCCACCGTGACAGGAACCATATTAGCCATGACATTGCCATATTAGCTATCCAATTCAAGCCATCCAAAGGTGATACAGATGAGAGACTATATATTGAGGGGGCACATATAAAAGACACTATATATAAAGGGTGCACAAACAAGAGGCACTCTACCTAAAGAGGACACAGACAAGAGGTGTTCTAGTATAAAAGGGCATAGATAAGATGCACTATATATAAAAGGGGTCACAAAAAGCTGAACTAAATATAAAGAAAGGGCACAGACAAAAGCCATTAATATAAAGGGGCACAGAAAAGAGACACTACATAAAAAGGGGACACAGACAAGAGGTACTATATATTAAGAGGGGCACAAACAAGAGACATTTTATATAAAGGGAACACAGACAAGAGGCACTAAATATAACTAGGGCATAAGCAAGAGGAACTAAATATAAAGGGGGCACAGAGAATAGGTACCATATATAAAGGGGGTACAGACAAGAGGCTTTATATATAAAGGGAGGTACATACAATAGGCAGTATATGTAAAGAGGGCATATGCAAAATCTGTAGAAATGAGACTTGGCTGTGTTAAAGATGTACCCATTTTTCAGGGACAAATAGACTTCTGTGTTTAATTTCTGTGTGCACCATAAGAAGATGACGATGATTGTGTAAGCTACCGTAAAACTATAGAAGTTAGCAGTATGTGTTAAGATGAGATAAGCTTTATACGTGCTAAGTTAGCAGTATGCATTTCTTGCTAAAGAAGCATGGTCTCAGCAATTAACCCTTTAGTAGATTATTTGTGTATCAATCAGAAGTCATTGTTTAAATATTTGTAAACTAATCATGTCAATATTTTAAGAGGTTACACCTTTGGAATGGGTATAAATAAAGGGCCAAGGACACTCCCAACGTGGGATCATGGCAGAATTTTAACCTGTGTGCTGGCTTTATGAAGGAAGAAGAGGTAGCGTATTATAAAACTTAACGTTTAATAAATACTCAGATAAAAAGTACGGACATAACACAAAATGCCAAAAAGTGTGCACACCACAAACGTGTCACAAACAACATAATTACTAAACATAATCAATCACCATGGAAAACCACAGTAGTATGGTTACACTCATGTGAACAAGGTAACACAATATCCCAACACAGGTATAAATTCCACAGAAAAGAATAAACGGGAACAGTCTTACCGGTGGGTAATGGACATCTGGGTGTAGTTGCGCAGTCCCAGAAGCCAGTGTTACTTGTGGGACAGGGTCCAGGTGAGACTCACTGTACCTAAAAATCCCTACCAGGCCTATAGAGCCCTAAGGCCCAGCTAGGGGCCGCACATCCAGGAGCTAACCCTACAATGTTGGACGCCCTAGACCACTGATGGTGAACCTTTTAGAGACCGAGTGCCCAAACTGCAACCAAATACCCACTTATTTATCGCAACGTGCCAACACGACAATTTAACCTGAATACCAATAGAGTATATCCTCCATGTACTTTAGCATTTAGCTATAATAGCTTAATAGCCTACATACAATGCGCTGCCTGTGCTGTTCATAGTGTGTCCTGTGCTGATGAATGGCAGGAAAAGTCTAAAGCATATTGGTACACCATAGACTTTTTCCAAGGCGCGGGTGCCCACAGAGAGGGCTCTGAGTGCCACCTATGGCACCCGTGCCATAGGTTCGCCATCACTGCCCTAGACAACCCTACCTGAGGGTACACAGAGAATTAATTCCCTGCGGTGCGATAGATCCCTGCGTGTTTTGTCACCAAATTAAAACCCCATACTCATCAGGGGATCAAGGGCTAGAAATGGATGGTAGGGAGTGTGTCCTCATTGATTGGTGTCACATACACACAATCCCCATTCTAATAAACAAAATATTGCAGCAGTACCCAAGGACCAAGAGGGGACCTAATAAGGGCTGTTGAACAGCATGTGGCTAATAGGAAACAGGTCCTAATCCCTGGTAATGGGGGTCCATTGGTCCTGGTGACTGCAAGAAGGGGCAACGTATGGCGCTTCCCTATGCACGTGTGGCGGCAGTCGGCTTTTATCGCCGTCCACAATTTAAATGTGCGTGCTGACGCGCGCGCACCCCACCCCCCAGGGGTTGAGTTATAGTGACGTCATTAGACCGTCACAGACAGCCTGTGTGCTGGCTTCTATCATTTTCCTCCATCAACGTCATTCACCTTGAACACGTGGCTCGATCCTCATGTGACTGACCCTTGGTCTGCCACAACAATTTCTGGTGGAGAATGCGTGAATCACAACAACGCTCTTAGCTGCAGACTCCGAAACGGAGACCAGGACCCAGGAAGAAAGCGGTAAGTAACCCATTGTGTTAATGCCTCTCTCCTGAGCTCTGATCACTGTTCTGCAGTGTGATCTGTGAACGTGGTGCATGTACTGTGTTCTTGCTGAATGTTTGCTTTAATAAGCTGAATCTAGGAAGGGTCTGACCCTGCTCACCCTGAGCCAAGCTGAAAGGCTAGAGCTCGCTTACTGGCTTGTCCAGTCCCTGTCTCTGGAGGCCTCTTGTTCTGGTAAGAAAAAGGTTGATGGACCTATCTTAGAGGAGGCTGTGAGAAGTAGCAGTGTATAAAGCTGTCCAGTAAGATTGCATAGGGGCCCTGCAGTTTCTTGTTGGTACCTGAAAAGGCACTAGAGGTCAGGGGTTGTTCCAATGTAATGTCATGTTGTGAGATTTCACATGTACTAAGTGCCTGCTGATACTGTATGTGGAAGAATTACTGCGTTACTGCTAACTCCTGTACAGCATATTTTATACATGTGTGGGTATTATGATACCAGTTTGAATTGTCTGGTTGCAGTTATGATAATTTGAATTGCTTCCTGTGTCATAGAAAGAACGTAGAGGGGTCTAAGGGTTTTCCAGCGCGTAACCCCAGAGAGGCTGTATGAGTTAATCTGTTCTGTGTATAGGCAAGACTATACTGTAGTGATGTCAACCAGTGCTGCCTCGGAAGTGTGTCCACTGCACGACTGGTAGTGCTGCCTCGGAAGTGTGTCCACAGCACTGTTGTAATTTACCAGGTGTGTGAGTACCTGGATAGTGAATTACAAGGAGCCACCCATGGGATGGGGACTACACAGAGTAAGCATTCCTCTGAGAGCGAAGCAGAGAAATAGGTCTCTGTAATTGAAATTGTACAATGCATAAAGGGCACTGAAGCAATCAAAGACTATAGACAAATTTTAAAGAAATTAGGAGCAGGTGTGAATAGAAATTTGGATGATTCAGTATGGTAGAAATGTCTTGCAAATTTTAAAGGGTGGTTGGAGGACCATAACAAATATGATCAGGCCACAGTGTGGTATGATGTAGCCCAGGGAATGACTATGACTGCTCATAAGGCAAAAGACACTGACAAAGGGACAGTGTATGAAATATGGGATGTTATTAAATTACCAACAAAAGAATTAGCCATCCCTTATGAAGTATGGTCTATTAGCCCCCATAACCCACAAAATCTCTCTCTCCTACAGCAACACCGTCATATAATGGCCCAGAAGGGTGGACATGTCCTAAGTGTGTACAACAAAACCCAGACATGAGAGAGAGATGCTCAGCCTGTGGGGGCCTTAGCCACTCCCCCGTGTGGGCTTATATCCACTGGTCAATAAGACACTCCCCACAGTCAGAGCTGGGCAAGTGAAAACACATGATTATAATGTTTATCGGCCATGGACTCCTAGTGAGTTGCTGGCCATGTGTAACACTTTGCCAGACCCAAATACTGTCCCCAGTACTTTCCTTCGTAAATTGGAAAGTTTCCAGACCGCATATAAAGCCACTTGGGAGGATCTGGAGAGTCTTCTAGAGACAAAAAGAGGGGAGGTACTTAAGAATCAAATGTTGGCAAAGGCACCTGGTGCTGTCCATATAGATAAGGCCACAGACCAGCCGGGCCAGGAATTTATCATGGCCCTTGTGACAAAACCAACCTCACCACTGGGTGGTGGAGAAGCCTGGCTACCAGCCTCTTGACCCAGGATTATGGGCCCTCTCATCAGCCAGGCTTCCTTTGTTCACAAAGGACTTTTACTAACGTTTGAACCCCTGGTCTAATTTGTGCCATTTTGGGATATGTTAAATGTCTATGTGTACTGTAAAGGGTGGCACATTGTATATTTGAGTAGTGATGTCTGTCGATTGTCCCCACGTGTGTATTGGCGATTTCCCTTTGTCCTGAGAGATAATTGACTTACTCCTCGGTTGTCTCCAGGACAGAAGACACTTTGTATTCTCCTGCCTGTGATACAATTGTATCAACCCATTGTGTGGGGTAATTGTATCACAGGCAGAGGGGAGGATTTTGTGTGGGAGTGTCTGAGTGTATTGTACGTGTTTATTGGTTGTTTTTACAAAACCCTGTGGGTGGTAACCTTGTTGGAAAATGTGTATAAGTCAATGCTTGTGTGTTCAATAAAGAGTTCCTGTTTTACCCTTCATCATGTTGAGGCTGGTGTTTGGGTAACTGATCGACACTCGGGGATTGCTATACGCTGAAGATTTGCTATATTCGCCTGGCTCTAACTACTAGCTCTTGTAAGAGCTGTTCCTGCTCTCTGGGTTTAGGAGAGGTTTATCCACTGAAGCCTGGAGCCTTGTCGTAGGTCCAGAGTGGGTAGGAGACAGCGAGACCTCAACCAAGCTTCGGCTGTTCGTGGGGTCTGCAGTGTTTACAGTGTCGAGTGGAGTGCTTGGAGTCCTCGGGAAGTGCTAGGAGCACCCATCGACGGAGGTACCCGGTTGGGGTGCCAGGAGATACGTTACAGCCCTAAAACCCTGGTTGAAAGAGCAACAGGACAATCAGACTAATACCTTTATGACGCAAACACAAGACGCTAAGCAGACTGTAGCTGACTACACCACAGCTTTAGAACAGCTCTGGCTTGACTATGGGTATGAGTCAGGAGACAGTAAGGATATGAGGCTACTAAAACATACATTAATGTCTGGATTACAAGCACCCATACAGGATGCTGTAAAAAAGGTTCCAGAGAGGAGGAGACTGAGGGATCGACGTGCACCTTTGGGGAATTTATCATTGCTTTTTGAATTCCACATTTAGTTTACCAACTTTCTTATCGGACATTTATGTCCGGGGGTTACATGTTCCTTGTTGGTTCTATGTGTGGCCTTTCTTTGGATACTGGATGCCCCTGTGTGCCGACCCCCAGTCCCCTCTAGGGTTTTTATTCCTCTTTTTGCTGCTTATTTTACATGTTATAATGTCTGTCTAATGCTTATTGAATAAAGAATTTTCTATTTATCTATATGGTGGAGCCATAGTTACATTTTTTGTGTGGTGCGTCATACATCAGCCAAACTCATAGCTAAGGAGTTATAGAGATGTTTTCTCGAGTGGGTCTGCCTTAGGAGATTCTGACTGACCAAGGGACCCCGTTTATGTCCAAGGTCATGAGGGAACTCTGTAAGTTGCTCCACTTAAAACAGTTACGGACGTCCGTATATCATTCGCAAACGGATGGTCTGGTAGAAAGGTTTAATCAAACATTAGAAATATGTTAAAAAGAGTAGTGTCTAAGGATGGGAGGGACTGGGACCTTCTTCTGCCCTATTTCATGTTTGCAGTGCCAGAAGTGCCCCAGGCCTCTACTGGGTTCTCGCCCTTCAAACTGCTATATGGCAGTCACCCTCGCGATCTGTTGGACATCGCCAAAGAGGTGTCGGAACACCAACCCACACCACACAAAAGTGTTGTCGAGTACGTCACCAAGATGCAAGGATGGATGGAAACAGTGTTACCTCTGGTTAGGGAGCATATGGAGGCAGCACAGCGATCCCAGAGTAGGGTCTATAATCAGCAGGCTCAGGTCCGGGTGTTGGTTCTGGTACCGACTGTAGACAGTAAGTTCCTAGCTAGGTGGCAGGGGCTCTATGAGGTACTTGAAAAAAAATTGGAGAGGTAGATTACAAGGTACACCAGCCAGGGAGGCGAAAACCTGAGCAGGTGTACCATGTGAATCTGCTCAAACCATGGAGAGATAGGTAAACTTGCACAGAAGACAGTCCACGACCAGGGTTCTTAGGGGAAGCGGTTTTCGGCCCCTCATTCTGTAGCAAGGGAAGCGACTGCCACAGTGAAAATTGCTGACAGCCTCTCCTCTAAACAGGCTCAGGAAGCCAGGGAGTCATTAGTCGGAACATGGATGTGTTCTTGGACCTCTCTGGACGCAAGTCCATAATCCGCCATGACATTATCATTGAGCCTCAGGCAAATGTCCGGTTAAAACCGTACCGGGTACCTGAGGCTCGGCAACAAGCCATCGCAGAGGAAGTGCAGCTAATGCTCCAGTGTCATCGAGGAGTCAAAAAGTGAATGGGCCAGTCCGATAGTCTTAATACCCAGCTGGATGGGACATTGCAGTTCTGTAACAACTTCTGCAAACTGAATGGTGTCCAAGTTTGACGCATATTCCATGCCCTGAGTAGATGAGCTTATTGAGAAGTTAGGCCAAGCCCGGTATTTTTCAGTTTTTCTCACCAAAGGGTACTGGCAGGTACCCTTGACGGAGGCTGCCAAGGAAAAAACTGATTTCATCACACCAGAGGGGCTGCATCAGCACAAGGTATTACCCTTTGGTCTACATGGCGCTCCCGCCACGTTTCAAAGATTAATGGACGCTGTACTATGACCACATTGTCGGTATGCTTTGGCGTACCTGGACGATATCGTTATCCATATCACTGACTTGAAAAGTCACCTATCTAAAGTACAGGCTGTAGTGGACTCCCTTAGGAAGGCTGGTTTAACCGCTAACCGAAATAGGTGATACGGTTAGAAGAGACCAAGTACCTGGGGTATGTAATTGGGCACGGAATTATCAAACCTCAGGTGAACAAAATTGAAGAATTAGGAATTGGCCCCAACCTGTCACTACTCGGCAAGTAAAGTTGTTCATGGGTATTGTGGGGTACTATATGCGGTTTGTCCCCAATTTTGCTACAGTCGTCGCATTAATGACAGGTCTTTTGAAGGGACGCAAGTCAGCGACAGTTCAGTGGAATGAACAGGCGGAAAAGGCTTTCTCCACTTTGAAGTCTATCCTGTGTGGGTCCCCGGTGTTGGTCACACCTGAATTCAAGAGGGAATTTGTGGTACAGACCGATACCTCTGAAGTAGGCTTCAGAGCTGTACTCTCTCAGGACATCAATGGGGAAGAACATCCTGTTGCTTTCCTGAGCCAAAAGCTTATCCCAGCCGAGACTAGGTACAGTATAGTGGAGAGAGAGTGCCTGGCCATCAAATGGGCACTCAAGTCTCTCCACTATTATCTGTTATGGAGAAAGTTCAGCCTGGTGACCGACCACTCCCCTCTGAAGTGAATGAGCCAAGCCAAAGAGAGGAATGCTCGGGTCACCAGATGGTTCTTGTTGTTACAGAACTTCAAGTTCTCAGTGGAACACAGGGCCGGCCGCTTATAGGGAAATGTGGATGCCTATCCCGGATACAATGTCTGGCGAGTGTTCACCCCCTCAGGGTTGAACAAAGGGGGGAGATATGTAGGAAAGTGCAAGGGTCCATCATTGACAGAAGGTATGTGTCACAGAGATTCCTGGCATCGGTGAGGTAAGAGCCTGTAATTTCATATGTCAGCAGCAGCTAGTGCTGGCTGACATGGTTTTGCTATTTAGTATGGCTGTAAAGCCGATCCAGGCCGGCTCTTACTGGGAGCAGCCAAAGTGCAGGTTGGGCGGCTGCTCCCCACGTTCCAGGTCGGTTCTTGGTTTGGGCTATAAAACACAAGCAGCACTGTCAGGTGGTAGGAATTTACTACTCTCTGACAGTGAAGCTCTGTTAGTGTCTGTGTTGGTACCTGGGAGTTTGGGCCTAGGTAAAGGCCTGCTACCTTGTTGGCGTGAGAGCAGATGGTTTCTGCTATGTCCAAGGACTTCAGCATTGCTGCATGGTGTGAACAAACACCAGATTGAAGGTGATTGTTTTCCTTGAAACTGACTTTTTGTTTTGCTTATCCTTAGAGTATGTGTGAATAAACACTGAACTATTTAAGTTAAAGAGGACCATTCACCAGAATAAAACATCTAAACTAACTATACAGACATGTAGAGCGGCACCCAGGGATCCCCATGCACTTACTGTTATACCTGGGCGCCGCTCCGTTCTCCCGTTATAGCCTCCGGTATCATCATAGTTAGGCTCCACCCAGGGGAACCTGCCGTCGTCTCATTCTCCCATGCTGTAGCGCTGGCCAATCGCAGCGCGCAGCTCATAGCCTGAGAGAGAAAAAAGCCTCTCAGGCTATGAGCTGAGCATGGGAGAATGAGACGCCGGCAGGTTCCCCTGGGTGGAGCCTAACATATGAAGATACCGGAGGCTATAACGGGAGAACGGAGCGGCGCCCAAGTATAACAGTAAGTGCAGGTGGATCCCTGGACGCTGCTCTACATGTCTGTATAGTTAGTTTAGAAGTTTTATTCTGGTGAAAGATCCTCTTTAAAGACATTGTTGTTGCCTCTATACTGCGTCCGCAAGCCTGTCTACCAGAGCAAATTCCTACTATAAATATATATATATATATATATATATATATTTATATATATACTATGCATAGTTTTGGGGCTGTACTGTGGTTGCATTTATCTAATGAGCCTTGGTCTGGAGCTGTAATTGTGTTAGAAGCTTGGCTCTGGTGCTATGTTTATGTACCGAGGTAAAGTTTGGCATTACATTTATGGTTCTGGTGCTGTATTTATGTAATGAGCTTCGTTCCAGTGCTTTTTATTTATTTATTTTTACTCACTTATATAGCACTGACATATTCTGTAGTGCTTTACAGACATTATCATTGTTTACTAGCCCCAATTGAGTTCAAATTCTAAATTCCTTATTAGTAGGTCTTTGGAGTGTTGGAGGAAACCGGAATACCGGAATACCCAGGGGAAACCCATACAAACACTCCCTGCAGATGTTGTCCTTGGTTGGATTTCAACCTAGGATCCCAAAACTACAAGGCATCAGCGCTAACAACTAAGCTTTCTTCTGGTGCTGTATTTATCTAAAAAGCTTGGTTCTACTACTATATTTATGTACTGAACATGGTTCTGGTGCTTTATTTATGTAGACAGCTTGGTTCTGGTGCTTTATTTTAGTATTCTTAGTTCTAGCGTTGTATTTATGTAATGATCTTTGTTTTGGCACTGTATTTGTGTGTTAAACTTGGATCAAATGTTATACTTTGATCTAATACTGTCTGGAGCAGACCCCATTTTAATCAATGGAGTTTTTTCAGCTCTATGTGTTTAAGTTATATGCTGAATCTGGCAATTCCATTACTTTCACCGTTCTGTTTCTATAATGGAACAGAAAAGGTGTAAGTGCTCTTGTGATCCAGACTAAAACCTCATTCACACGTCTGTGATTCATGGACGTGTGCTGTATGTGTTCCATATGCACAGGCCACGGATTCATTCAATTGAATGTGTGTGTTCAGATATCAGTGTTTCATCATGGTCCGTGGTTCCATTTTTTTTTAGCACGGATGCTTGTCCTATCTTGATCCGTGTTCCCGGATCCTCACGCCCATTATAGCCAATGAGTCAGTGAAAACCACAGATCCCTCACTGATGTCATACGTGTCGGGTCTGTTTTTTAACAGTTGGTTGCTAGGGAGACTCTGGCTATTTCCTCATTGCCTCAGCAGTAGCAGGTGGAACTAGTTCCTGCTGATTTTCTCTGCAAGTCCAGCCTGCTTGGTGCAGTTTAGGAGCTCCAATTTTGAGGCTATTTTATTATTTTTCCAAAAGAAAATAGTATTTTCATTTGCCATGCGTCCTTTAAATGTTGAGCAATTAATAACTTTAGTGCTGGCTCGCCCAGAATTGTGGGACAACCGCATTGAGGGCTACCACAACAGGCCCTTAATAGTTGTGTCATGGGAAGCTGTGACAGCAAAACTTCTGACGTCTGGGCATCAAGTTCATCTGCGCAGCTGATCATCCTAGGTACATTTTTTTATGCACCTTAATTTATAGCATATGTGTGTTTATTGGACTTTTATAATACACTAAGGCCCCTTTTGAACGAGTGACTGTCATGCTCCAGCCTCTGCGCAGCTCCTGTCCTGACCTCCCAGCACTCCCGGGGTCGTCTATCATCATATTGATCTCTGATGCAATGTAACCCTTACAGTTCTGGAATATATTAGATGACACTGACATAATGCTGTCAGTGTTATCCAATACATTCCAGAACTGTAAGGGTTACCTAGCATAAATCAATATAATGCCCCGGCAGTGCTGGAAGTTCAGGACCGCTGCTGCACTGCGATTCCAGAACGTGACACTCACTCGCCTGAAAGCAGCCTAAAAGCATATAGTTATTTTTTTAGGGGCATAGTTTGGACATGATGTGTGTGTCTTTTTTGCTGCTAAGTTCTCTACTAGAGATGACCAGTTCGCAGTGTTCGCCAGCGAACACATGCAATCTGCCATCTCAACTGAAAATCCGGCGAGGCACAGGTAAGTCCTTACCTGTGCCTGTGCGCGAGCCAGTCTAAAATGAAATGCGGTCTCTGGGAGCAGGCGGTTCCGAGAACGGCCCCTGGAGGCTATTTTCGGAACTGCCTTCTCCCGAAGACCGCATTTCTTTTCAGACCGGCTCGCGTACAGGCACAGGTAAGGACTTACCTGTGCCTCGCCGGACTTGTCAGTTAAGATGGCAGATCGCATGTGTCCACTAGCGAACACTGTGAACTGGCCATCACTGTTCTCTACTAGCTTGTATGGCCAGGCCAGGAACAATGGGCCAGATTTATCATTAGTCTGACAGCTCACTCCACTTTCACATATGGCTAAAGTCAGTTTTAGCCAAGTCAGATTTATGATCGGCCCTTAAAGACTGTAATAAATGTGTTTTGATGGTAGCAGTTTATCCATCAGTAAGCGGCTTTACAAAAGTTGCACGTCTTTACTAAAAAGTCACATGTTCTTTTAAAAAGTCACATAAGATAAGCATGGTCCTCACTGGAGTGATTTTGCTAATTTTTTTGCGACTTTTTAGCGACTTTTTAAATTGTTGCAATAGTAAATCTGTCTAGAGATTAATTTACATAAGAAAACACGCCCACTTTCAGAAAACTGGCGAGTATAGCACAGAGCCAATAAAATATTGCGCAAAAATTTGTGACTTTTTTACTCCATTATTCTGACTTGAGCTAATGATAAATCTGGTCCAATGTGTCTATAGGAATGTTCTAAGGTTTGAATATTTTTTAACCAAGATACGGATGTTTGTTCACTGCAGTGGTGCATTTAAAGAAAAAGTGTCAAGCATTTAAATTATATTTGCACCTTTATCTTTCATAATGTGCATTTTTTAAATTGACTTTTTTGTGTACAGAAATGTATACTCTCTTCCATTAGTTTTGAAGTGGTAGGCATGTAGACATTGCTGAACACACATCTCCTCTGCTACGTTCCTTTTATTTTGTCTTTGCATGTACGAGTGGAATCTGACTGAGCAAGAGGATATGTCGGTCCTGTGCTCTGTACCTGGCCTATCCTGGGAATGAGCCATCTAATCCCCCATCACCGGGCCCAGTATTTCACCCCCCTCCTCCTCAGCCCATTCAGCACTATGATTCCCAGCCTATGTACTCCCAGGATTATGCCTATGGAGTGTCCAGTCAAAGACCTCCAGAGTATTATGGTCAGCATACAATGGCCCTTCATATGTGTCCCCTCCTACACAGTTTCAACCCCAGAACACATATGCCTCCTAATTTTATCCCAATGCATTCTGAATAGAGAGTGCAAAAAGAGAAAATTTTTAGCAGCTCTCACCTCTAACCACCTGCGTGAAGCACGGAAGGAAAGTGACTTGAACCTAGCCACACTTGATAAGTCCAAAAAACAAGGGGGTTGATTCCAGCTTTTGACGTATAAAAGGTATTCTTTATTCGGCTTGTAGTATTAAGATCCAACAAATGTCACATGGAGAGACACAGATTGTGACGCGTTTCGGGCTATAGTATTGAGCCCTTCATCAAGACAATACAAAGTGTACTAAAAACAAAAGCTTTATATACAACACAAATGGGTTCCTCCTCCTTCTCTAATTGGATAAAGGTTGTGTCCCAGACCCAGGTGTTCCCAGATTGGGAAAACCCTTCCAGGAACACGTGGGTGGGGACGCAGCAATTCAAAAAATTAAACATTCAGAAACATATACTGGTGCACTACATATACTGCAAGGTTAAATCATGCTTTCTGTTCAAACCCTTCGGTATACATGTATCCAAAATGAACATCCAATATGTTTCCCTACTTAGAAGCTTTTGTTTGCGATCACCTCCTCTGACAGGTGCGGAGACAACTTCCACCCCCTGTACAGAAAACGCAGAGGTATCGCCCTTGTGAACAGTGGCAAAATGCCTTGTTGCCGCTGAGACATTGCGAGACATATAATGAGGGACATCACTCAAATGCTTTCTTATGCGTCCCTTTAAATTATTCGTGGTGCACCCCACATATTGTAGATTACATATACTGCATGTTATAACATATACTACATGATCTGTATTACAATTAATATATTGTTTTAGCATATATTTTTTATTATTAGCCATAGATGTAACCTCTTTTGAGATATGCATATGTTGACAGCAGATACATTTTTTGCTGCCGCATTTATAATTCCCGTTGGTTCTGGGCCAGGTGCTTATTCTAGGAAAATTTTCCCTGAATAGGCTTGGGCTGATTTTTTGGCCTACTGTATGGGCTCTTTTTGCTACACACCTTATCCCTGTGGATGCTATATTTCTCCATTCCTCGTTGAAATTCAGAACATGGAGATGTTTGCGTATGATTTTGCAGATTTTGAAATAATCTCTACTATAATTTGTGGTAAAAGTGATGGGTTCTTCCTTATTGGTGACGTTTTCTTTTTTATTCTTATTTTTCTTTTTATGTTTCGTTCCATTTTTTCCAATTAGAGAAGGAAGAGGAACCCTTTTGTGTTGTATATAAAGCTTTTGTTTTTAGTACACTTTGTATTGTCTTGATGAAGGGCTCAATACTATAGCCCGAAACGCGTCACAATCTGTGTCTCTCCATGTGACATTTGTTGGATCTTAATACTACAAGCCGAATAAAGAATACCTTTTATACGTCAAAAGCTGGAATCAACCCCCTTGTTTTTTGGACTTATTCTGAATAGAGAGCATTCTTTTCAATATGCATCAGGGTGAATCAGTTCAGTCCTGCATTTTTCTCTCCAGCCAAAAATCCTGAACACTTGCCGGAATGCCGGATCTGGCATTAATTCTATTGAAATGTATTATTCACACATAAAGTGACACTGGTCAGATTTGCAAAAAATGGCCTGGTCCTTAAGGTGAAAATTAGCCCAGTCCCTGTAATGCACCTGTGAGATCCAGCCCCCCACAGCCAATGCATTCCAATACAAAAGTATTGGAATGCATTGTAAAGGATTAGACCCCCAAGTTGAAGTCCCAAAGTGGGACAAAAAATAAAGCGAAAAAAAGGTTTAAAAAAAGTTTCCCCCCCAAAAAAATTAAAGTTTCTAGTAAAAATAAACAAAAACATAATTTTCCCCAAATAAAGTAAAACAAAATTGGTAAAAAATAGGGGGGAAAAAATATTTACATATTAGGTATTGCTGCGTCCGTATTGACTGGCTCTATAAAAATATCACATGACCTAACCCCTCGTAAACAACGTAAAAAATAAAAAATAAAACTGTGCTAAATAAACCTTACATCACAAAAAGTGTAATAGCAAGCGATCAAAAAGTCTAATACACACTAAAATAGTGGCAATCAAACCGTCAACTCATCCCACAAAAAAAGAGACCCTATCCAAAATAATCGCCCAAAAACTGAAAAAAAATATGTCTCTCAGACTATGTAAACACTAAAACATGATTTTTTTTGGTTTCAAAAATGAAATCATTGTGTAAAACTTACATAAATAAAAAAAAGTATACATATTAGGTATCCATGACAACCTGATCTATAAAAATACCACATGATGTAACCTGTCAGATGAATGTTGTAAATAGCAAAAAATAAAAATGGTGCCAAAACAGCTATTTGTTACCTTGCCTCACAAAAAGTGTAATATAGAGCAACCAAAAATCATATGTACCCTAAAATAGTACCAACAGAACTGCAACCCTATCCCGTAGTTTCTAAAATGGGGTCCCTTTTTGGGAGTTTCTACTCTAGGGGTTCATCGGGGGGGCTTCAAATGGGACATGGTGTCAAAAAACCAGTCCAGCAAAATCTGCCTTCCAAAAACCGTATGGCATTCCTTTCCTTCTGCGCCCTGCCATGTGCCCGTACAGTGGTTTATGACCACATATGAGGTGTTTCTGTAAACTACAGAATCAGAGCCATAGATGTTGAGTTTTGTTTGGCTGTTAACCCTTGCTTAGTAACTGAAAAAAATATATTAAAATGCAAAATCTGCCAAAAAAGAGAAATTTTGAAATTGTATCTCTATTTTCCAATAATTCTTGTGGAACACCTCTAAGGGTTAACAAAGTTTGTAAAATCAGTTTTGAATACCTTGAGGGGTGTCGTTTCTAGAATGGTGTCATTTTTGGGTGGTTTCTATTATGTAAGCCTTACAAAGTGACTTAAGACCTGAATTGGTCCTTGAAAAGTGGGTTTTGGAAGATTTCTGATAAATTTCGAAATTTGCTTCTAAACTTCTAAGCCTTGTAAAATCCCCATAAAATGTAATTCCCCAAATGATACAAACATGAAGTAGACATATGGGGAATGTGAAGTAATAATTATTTTTGTAAGTATTACTATGTATTATAGAAGTAGAGAATTTGAAACGTGGACATTTGCTAATTTTTCAAAATTTTTTCAAATTTTGCCGTATCCGACGTTTCGCTTTTTCTGAATGGTTACCATGGCTGCCGGGACGCTAAAGTCCTGGCAGCCATGGTAAAGTGTAGCGGGGAGCGGGGGAGCAGCATACTTACCGTCCGTGCGGCTCCCGGGGCGCTCCAGAGTGACGTCAGGGCGCCCCACGCGCATGGATGACGTGATCGCATGGCACGTCATCCATGCGCATGGGGCGCTCTGACGTCACTCTGGAGCGCCCCGGGAGCCGCGCGGACTGTAAGTATACTGCTCCCCCGCTCCCCACTACTAGTATGGCAACCAGGACTTTAATAGCGTCCTGGCTGCCATAGTAACACTGAAAGCATTTTGAAGTCTTCAAATGCTTTCAGTATACTTGCGTATTTCCGGATCCGGCGTGTAATTCCGGCAAGTGGAGTACACGCCGGATCCGGACAACGCAAGTGTGAAAGAAGCCTAAAAGTTATCCACACATAAAGTGACACTGGTCAGATTTGCAAAAAATGGCCTGGTCCTTAAGGTGAAAATGAGCCCGGTCCCTAAGGGGCTAAAATGCAGTGGTGAATGCTTGTCATTGTGGATTAGAGGGATGGGAAGAATAAAGACATCATTCTGAGAGCAGCCAGTCAGTATTGTAGCCTCAATCACATGAGGCATGCATTGTTTGACACAGAGTCGGGTTCCAATGCAAAGTTGGGTGCATCAACATTTCTTAACAGTATTGTTGGAGCTCCAACTTTCAATTCTAAGCGATATGACAGAATTCTAGTTGGTTCTAAGGAATTCAAAGACTCAACAGGGTATTCTACGCTGTCAAGATTTATAGTTGTCAACAGCAGTGTATGTGAAAATTTGTCCTGGTATGTCTCTCAAAATGTCAGCATTCATCGTATTCACTGCATTGTTCCTAAGAGCCAAAATTGCCTATTCACCAAGCCAAGGATAGTAAGCCTCCCTCCATTGTGCAAATATCTGAGCAATGCCAGGAAATACATAGTTTTTTAAGTCAGCAAGTGCTGGAACAACGTTGCATAATTTTGCAGGAAAAGACACATTTCCACGTGCAGTTTCCAAGCTGTAGCAACATTTGAACAAATTGCTGTGCAGTATTCTGGCCATAAGTAAGAGCCAACAAAGTGCCAAAGTGGTGAAGTTTCAGGGAAGCATTCAGCTCATCAGCTACTGTGCCTCTTTGCACGATTGGCAATGTCTGCCTATAGTCTCCAGCCAGTAAAAGCAATACTCCTCCCATCAGTTTACTATTTTGTCTGCCGTCCTGAAGTGTTTTGTTGACTGCTTCTAAGCAATGCTTGTGTGCCATAGTGCATTCATCCCAGAGAATCTTGCATCTTTTGAGAACATCGCCCATGGCTGATTCAGCATTCAAATTGCAAATAGGTCAAATCAAGTGGCAACTTAAGGCCCCTTTCACACGGGCGAGTATTCCGCGCGGATGCGATGCGTGAGTTGAACGCATTGCACCCGCACTGTATACTGACCCATTCATTTCTATGGGGCTGTTCACGCATCACTTATGCGTTGCGTGAAAATCGCAGCATGCTTTATATTCAGTGTTTTTCACATAACGCAGGCCCCATAGAAATGAATAGGGTTGCGTGAAAATCGCAAGCATCCGCAAGCAAGTGCGGACGCAGTACGATTTTCACGCACGGTTGCTAGGAGACGATCGGGATGGAGACCTGATTATTATTATTTTCCCTTATAACATGGTTATAAGGGAAAATAATAGCATTCTGAATACAGAATGCATAGTAACATAGTGATGGGAGGGGTTAAAAATAAATAAATATTTAACTCACCTTAGTCCACTTGATCGCGTAGCCCAGCATCTCCTTCTGTCTCCTTTGCTGAACAGGACCTGGGGTGAGCATTAATTAAATTAACAGGACCTGTGATGACGTCACTCCCGGTCATCACATGTTCCATCACATGATCCATCACCATGGTGAAAGATCATGTGATGGAACATGTGATGACCGGAGTGACGTCATCACAGGTCCTGTTCATGTAATTAATGCTCACCCCAGGTCCTGTTCAGTAAAGGAGACAGAAGGAGATGCCGGACTACGCGATCAAGTGGACTAAGGTGAGTTAAATAATTTTTATTTTTTTTTAACCCCTCCATCACTATGTTACTATGCATTCTGTATTCAGAATGCTATTATTTTCCCTTATAACCATGTTATAAGGGAAAATAATACAATCTACAGAACACCGATCCCAAGCCCGAACTTCTGTGAAGAAGTTCGGTTTGGGTACCAAACATGCATGATTTTTTTCACGCGGGTGCGAAACGCATTACAATGTTTTGCACTCGCGCAGAAAAATCGTGGGTGTTCCCGTAACGCACTCGCACATTTTCCCGCAACGCCCGTGTGAAAGGGGCCTAAAAGTGGAGTGTACAGTCCTGCCACCATTCAGTAAAGTGGCAGCTATGCCAGATGAAGCAGTTGCAAGAGCAATTCACCAGCACTTTGTACTTTGGCAAGAAGTAGATTAATGAGAAACATTGTTCCTGTTTCTCCAGGAGCATCCAGGAAGTAGATGCCTCTGGTGTTTCTTTGAACATCTTGAAGAAGAGTTTCATAAATGTTTTTTTATTGTCTTTTGTTATGGCACATTGTCAAGCATGGGCTCATTTGTAGTTGTAGTAACATATTGTGTTAGTTGGCTAAGATCTTATGTGCTTTCTCTGAGGAACTAATAGCTCACTTGTTGATGACCATGTCGTTGTGGTGACTGCAAGTCAAACTGTGACAAACATAAACCAGGATTTTGCAAGATTTTGTCTTCCAATAAAATCGGCTCCTGAATCTGAATTAGATGAGTTAACTGCAGGGAATTTTAATTTTCTTGTTTCTGTGCAAGGTGCAGCACATCTTCAGTAGTGATGACCCGAATAGTTCCCGGCGAACATAGCTTGTTCGCGTTCGCCACTGAGGGCGAACATATGCGATGTTTGGTCCGCCCCCTATACATCATCATTGAGTAAACTTTGACCCTAAAATGGATGCTGTCCAGGAGGTGGGCGGGTCTGCTGCTGATTGGCTGGAAAGTGTCTGCTGACTGTGAGAGTCAGCAGACACATTCCAGCCAATCAGCAGCAGACCCTCCCACCTCCTGGACAGCATCCATTTTAGATTCATTCGGAAGCTGCATTCTCAATGAGAGGAGGGACAGTGCTGCTGTTGTTGATTCAATAGGGAAAGCGTTAGCTAGGGCAGTGTTCTGTGTCCACAGACTCATCTGCTGTAAGGACACCTTTTCAGGGCTGGTACATCAGTGTGCTTTTTTTTTATTTATATATATGTATATTGCAGTTGCCTGGCTACCTATGTGTGAGAGGCTGCAGGCTCAGTCACAGACAGCACATGCACACCATTCATACAGGGTGTGACAGAAAATACCTCGCAGATAAAAAATAAATAAATTCTATTTAATATTTTTCTGTGATATAATCACATTTGCAAGCCTGTGTGTGTGTCAGGCCCACACATACTGTATTGTGGCCACTGCCTAGGCCTCCACTCATACCGTTACAGGGTGTCATTCACTCAAATACCTTGCAGATAAAAAAAAATTCTATACAACATTTTCTGTGATATTATCACTTTTGCAAATTGCAATCCCGTGTGTGTCAGGCCCACACAGACTGTACTGTGCCCACTGCTCACAACATATATAGGGTGGCACAGTACCTTGCACGCATAAACCACTTATCTAAAATAAATGTCAGGCAGAGGCGGGCCGTCGTGGTCGTGGTGCTGTGATTTCCACTGGCCCTGGAATAATGCCCAGTGTTCAGAGGCCACGTACCCTGAACCCAAAAAATTCAGAGAAAATGACTGGCTTACACAGGACACCCAATCTTCAACAGCTTCCGCTAAGAACCTTGACGCACCATCCTCCTCCAGCTCAGCTTTGGTCACCTGCTCTCAAGTTACTACTCTCCCGCCCGCCGCCACCACCACCACTACCACCACAGCCACCACAGCCACCACAGCCGCTTCACTTGATCCCTCAGAGGAGTTATTTACACATCAGTTGGATGAAATTAGTGATGCGCAACCATTATTGCCAGGGGATGTAGATAACAGGGATATGTCTCAGTCAGGCAGCATTACACACATGGACGTACAGTGTGATGATGATGATGATGATGTTGTACCCGCTGTTGCTTCCTTTGCTGAGGTGTCAGATACAAGTGAAGTGGTTGATGTTGACGATGTGTCCGTGGATGCCACGTGGGTGCCTGCTCGAAGAGAAGAAGAAGAGGGGGAAAATTCAGAAAGGGAGACAGAGAGAAGGAGGAGACAAGTTGGAAGCAGGGGGAGGTCAGCGCAAGGAACTAGTGGCACAGTCAGACAGCATGTATCGGCACCCGGGGTCAGCCAGACAGCACGCCAATCAACGCACGCTGTTGCCATCACCAGAATGCCGTCATTGCAAAGCTCAGCAGTGTGGCATTTTTTTTGTGTGTCTGCCTCTGACAACAGAGATGCCATTTGCAACCTGTGCCAAAAGAAACTGAGTCGTGGGAAATCCAACACCCACCTAGGTACAACTGCTTTGCGAAAGCACATGATCGCACATCACAAACGCCTATGGGATCAAGGCATGACGAGTAGAAGCAGCACACAAGCTCAAAAGTCACCATCCTCCTCCTGGTCCAGCATCTTCAGCCACGTCAACCACTGCTGTCCTCCTTGCCCCCTCTCAACCACCCGCCACTCTGCCTCTCACCTTTAGCAGTTCCATCTTATCTGCCCACAGTCAGGTGTCTGTAAAGGAAATGTTTGAGCGTAAGAAGCCAATGTCCCAGAGTCACCCCCTTGCCCGGCGTCTGACAGCTGGCTTGACGGAACTCTTAGCCCGCCAGCTTTTACCATACCAGGTGGTGGAGTCTGAGGCCTTCAAAAAATTTGTCGCTATTGGGACACCACAGTGGAAGGTACCCAGACAATTTTTTTTTTTCTAATAAGGCAATCCCAAACCTCTACTCTTTGATTGAAAAGGAAGTCATGGCATCTCTGGCATACAGTGTTGGGGCAAGGGTCCATCTGACCACTGATACCTGGTCTGCAAAGCACGGTCAGGGCAGGTATATCACCTACAATGTGCATTGGGTCAACCTGCTGACGGCTGCCAAGCATGGAATGCGTGGCTCTGCAGCGGAGTTGGTGACACCGCCACGACTTGCAGGCAGGCCTACTGCTACCTCCTCCTACTCCATCCTCTTCTATAACCTCCTTGTTTGAGTCCTCTTCTGCTACGGCGTCTGGCTGCACATCAACTGAATCCCCCCAGCTCTCCATGGGCTATTCCACATCCTGGATACGACAGTGTCACGCTGTCTTGGGGTTGACTTGCCTGAAAGCAGAGAGCCACACCGGACCAGCACTCCTGTCGGCCCTGAATGCATAGGTGGATCAGTGGCTTACAAAGCACCAACTGAAGATCGGCAAAGTGGTGTGTGACAATGGAAGCAATTTGTTGACGGCATTGAATTTGGGCAAGTTGTCATATGTGCCGTGCATGGCACATGTGTTGAATCTCATCGTACAACGCTTTGTGTCTAAGTATCCAGGTTTACAGGATGACATCAAGCAGGCCAGGAAGGTGTCTGGCCATTTCAGGCGTTCCTACACGGCCATGGCGCACTTTTCAGACTTTCAGCGCCGAAACAACATGCCAGTGAGGCGCTTGATTTGCGACAGCCCGACACGTTGGAATTCAACACTCCTAATGTTTGACCGCCTGCTCCAACAAGAAAAAGCAGTTAACGAGTATTTGTATGACTGGTGTGTTAGGACAGCCTCTGCGGAGCTGGGAATTTTTTGGGGACTTTTTTTACTCGTGCGCAATGCCTGTAGGCTCATGCGTCCTTTTGAGGAGGTGACAAACCTAGTCAGTCGCACCGAAGGCACCATCAGCGACCTCATCCCATTTGTTTTCTTCCTGGAGGCTGTAGATGAGCGTGAAGAGGAAGCGGAAGAGTTGTGGTCACCATCACCACCAGAAACAGCCTCGTCATCGTCGCTTGCCAGACTTGCGGCAACGCTGCAAGAGGAGTATGAGGAAGAGGAGTTAGAGGAGGAATGTGGCTTTGAGGAGGAGGAATACCAACCACAGCAGGCATCCCAGGGTGCTCGTTGTTGTCACCTATCTGGGACCCGTGGTGTTGTACGTGGCTGGGGGGAAGAACAGACCGTCAATGACATCAGTGAGGAGGAATGGTAAATGAGTAGCTCGGCATCCAACCTTGTGCAAATGGGGTCTTTCATGCTGTCATGTCTGTTGAGGAACCCTCGTATAAAGAGGATGAAGGAGAATGACCTGTACTGGTTGGCCACGCTATTAGACCCCCGGTATAAGCAGAAAGTGGCGGAAATGTTACCAAATTACCGGAAGTCAGAAAGGATGCAGCAGTTCAAAACCAAACTAAAAAATATGCTTTACACAGCTTATAAGAGGGATGTCACAGCACAACGGGAATCTAACTGGGGAAGAGGTGAAAGTAATCCTCCTCCTACCACGACCACGTCGACATGGACAGGACGTTTTACAGATGTGTTGTTGATGGAGGATGTGCAGAGCTTTTTCAGTCCTACACATCGCCACAGCCCTTCGGGATCCAGCCTTAGAGAACGACTCGACCGACAGGTGGCAGACTACCTCGCCTTAACTGCAGATATCGACACTCTGAGGAGCGATGAACCCCTTGACTACTGGGTGTGCAGGCTTGACCTGTGGCCTGAGCTTTCCCAGTTTGCGATAGAACTTCTGGCCTGCCCCGCTTCAAGTGTCCTGTCAGAAAGAACCTTCAGTGCAGCAGGAGGCATTGTCACTGACAAAAGAAGTCGCCTCGGTCAAAAAGTGTTGATTACCTCACCTTCATTAAGATGAATGAGGCATGGATCCCGAAGGGACTGACAGTGGGGGATACGTTTGACTAACAAAAGGCCTGATGACATGCCTTGGCCTCAAAATGGTCCCCACGCTGCTGTATTTAATGTCTGCATACCGGATGACTTTCGTGAATTCTCCGCCACCAACTAGGGTTCAAGCCGCAATGTTTTAGTCACCTTTCTGCCTTGAAAACATAAATTTTTCCGTCCACTGCTACAACAGCGGCTGCAACAATTACATTGTTTTTCAGGCAAGTGTACATGCCTAATTTTTCTGGCCTCTGGTATTGCACTGTGGCTGCAAAGACAAAACAAAACAAAAAGGCACATACAAGTGTCAATTCCCCTTTCGTGATTGTTACCTTGTCGTGGTGAAGGGGCTTGCGTATCACAATGAAGCGATCATCACCTCTATGAGTGTGCTGGCAATGATGCCACACCCCAGATGATAAGGCCATTGCTTCATTATGATCAGACCAAAAGCGATCAGGACGGCTGGATGTTTTTTTTATAGAAAAAAATTAATTTTTTATTTTTTTTTTGTTGAGTTGTATGGGTGGGTTTTTAATACATAAAATAAAAAAAATCATAACAAAGTCTCTAAATAGTTTATTAAAAATACCACGGACAATAAAAAATAAATCCCCATCAATTCCAATGTAGATCAAGTACAAAGCTCGGAACTAAATTATTCCAGGATGTCGTAATAGTTCGTTAATTCGACAGTTAGTTCGATAATTGGGAGTAACCTGACCAAGCTGCTTTTTCCATCTCTCGGTTCCTAAAATCAATTCAGTTTGGTATATCAGAGTTTGGTCTGTCACTGTGAAGGCAGTCGAAGGTACCCAGCCAAACTTTTTTTTCACAAAAGGCAATCCCACCCTGATATGGGACGTAACAGGAATTAAACTGATGAGAATAGTACTACAGAAAATAGCACTCATATCGGGTGGGACAGTAAATTGCACGGCACAGACGCAGTGACCGCGGCGTGGATTCAAACAAAGGGGAGGGAGCCAGCAATTTTTTAACCTTCTCCCCGTTCGAGAAAATCTATTTAATAAATGGACCCCAGTTTGGGGACGTAACAGGGAATAAACTGATGAGAAGAGAGAACTACAGGAAATACCACTCGTATCGAGGGTGTGACAGTAAATTGCACGGCGCAGACGCAGTGACCGTGGCGTGGATTCAAACAAAGGGGAGGGAGCCAGCGTTTTTTTAACCATCTCCCCGTTCGAAAAATCCATTTAATAAATGGACCCCAGATTGGGGACGTAACAGGGATTAAACTGATGAGAAGAGAGAACTATAGAAAATAGCACTCATATCGCAGTGACCGTGGAGTCAAACAAAGGGGAGGGAGCCAGCGTTTTTTTAACCATCTCCCCATTCGAAAAATCAATTCAATTCACCTTTCCGGGACCCTTGATGTTGTACGTGGCTGGGTGGAGGAAGAAACCTTCAATTACATCAAAGGGACATGGCTAGCTTGGTATCCAACCTTGTGCAAATGGGAAGTTTGTGGTTTGGCAAATTGACTGTTTGCGGTGCATTAAAAGGGGAGTTTGGGGGGGCGGAGCCTGGATGCCGAGGTGGATGGCAGCGTGAAGCTTCAGCTCCTCCACACTTAGGCGTTTGAAAGCCAGAAAAGAAGCAACACCCGACCAAAAATTGTTAAATATGGCACCGCCCACATACTAGCCGCAGCGAAAGCAAAAGATCACATAGAGTATGATGGAACAGAAATCACCTTCTTTCAAGACATAGCACCGTCCACATTGGCAAAAAGGCGCATCCTGAAGCCCCTGCTAGACAAACTGCGGAACCAAAAGATACCATACACTTGGATGTACCCCTTCGGTCTTTCGATCCTAAAAAATGGGAAGAGAATAATAATCCATACACCGGAGGACTTACGTAAAGCGTGGTCAGTCCTGGGACTTCAACCTGTGGAAATTCCAACATGGATGCCTGTTGTGCACCCGACATCATTGCCAAGCCTACCAGCAATTGAACCCTGGAGGAAGGTATCCATGAGCAGAGCGGGTAAAGCAATGAAAAACATCAGCAGACCTTCTACTCCTCCACCGTGATTTTCAGAAGAAACAGACATTTCTTTGTCCTTGCATTTAAATGTGATTGGTCCAGATGGACCTATTCCCTCTAACCTGGATAGGAGGGAAGATAGTATAATGGGCCTGAATTCTAATGTTATTCTGTTATACATTAACCCAGTTCTTCTTCCATAGGATATGACACCAATGTAGAGAGAGATATGAAAAAGGAAAAAAAAAAGGGTAATTCTCTCACTCTCTTAAAGTACTATTTCTAGCGAGAAGACTAAAATTAGCTTAGTAAATTATACTAGTTCTATACCTGTACTGTAGTCATGTTTTCTAACTACAGGTCAGGTTAGATAGTCTTTTTCAGAATGTCCCTCTCCCTGAGTTAGTGAGACACTCAAGAAGCTAGGAAGATATGATTGCAAAGTTATGTGACCTTACTGTTGTTTTTATTTTCAGAAACGTTCATAGTTCTGGCTTTTAGCCTGAGGTTGGCTGAAGGAGTAAATAAAGTAAAACCCCTATATATCCCCCCAAAAATAATATTAATAATAATTGTTGTTGTTAGTACTAGTATATCGGAGGTCCACGTAGGGCAGGCATGTCCAAACTGCGGCCCTCCAGCTGTTTAAAAACTACAACTCCCAGCATGCATGGGTAGCTAACAGCTATAAGGGCATGCTTGGAGTTGTAGTTTTGCAACAGCTGGAGGGCCGCAGTTTGGACATGCCTGACGTAGGGGATTAAGCCCCTACCTGAACAGTGGACTTACCAGGTAACAGTTGCTCACTGACAAGACCTTCCGGTAACAACTAGTACCTATAGGGGTTCTTGTTCTTGTCCTAGTCTACCTTAAATAGACACGGCTGTGTCTATAGAGGTTGATGACAGAGAGTAGATAATTAAAGTCTAGTAAAAAATATACAGTTGACCTAATATAAAAAGTTCCGTATTTGTTAACGTTCCCTAACCCCTAATCCCTGACACCCCCCCACCACCACCACCACACCCAGTCTAACCCCTCTAAACACCTGAAGATCCAGACATATCAAAAGATAGCTTCTAAGCAGGCTACCACGACTCTTACTGACAATTTGATTACAGAAGTCAAGTATGAGTGATTTAAAAATCACAACGTTTAATGTCAAAGGGTTAAACTCACCTTCCAAACGCAGTCAATTAAGCTCACGCTTAGGAAAATCCAGTCCCACATTATATTCCTCCAAGAAACACATTTTCGCCAAAATAAAATTCCAAAACTGCAGACTCATCCATGCAATCAATGGTTTCATAGCATGAATCCTACTTCTGCCTCCAAAGGAGTTTCGATTGCCATTCACCATACCATTCCGTTCACAATCAAGCAGCAACTTACAGATGCAGAAGGCAAAATGCTCCTGTTAAAAGGAGACATAGGCAGTCGCAGATTCACTTTTGTGAACCTATATGCCCCTAATACAGCCACAAGTCCCCTGGTTAATAAAAAACTTTAAAACAATAAAAAATTTCGCAGAGGGTCACATAATCCTGGGAGCTGATCTTAACTTGACTCTTAACCCCCTGATGGATTTGTCCACAACGAAAACTCACATTTTGCAAAAACATATAAGTAAGCTACACAAAAAAACTACACGAACTACAATTAGTAGACGTATGGAGATGTCTTAACCCCACAGTCAAAGACTTTTCCTTTTACTCTAACCCACATAAGTCCTATCAAAGACTTGACTACTTACTAACCTCTGCCTCTCTTTTGCCTCTCTTTAGTGCCGCTGAGATAGGAAACATCACGATCTCTGATCATGCCCCCTGCATGGCGAACTTCACCCTGGCCTCCCTCCCCAGGAGAGACTGGAATTGGAGACTAAATGAATTACTCTTGAACAACGAGCAAAACTTGAAACAGGTCAGATCACATTTAGAGACCTTCTTCGCTGTCAACTCTCCTGCACACAGCAAAAGAACAGTTATCTGGGAAACACACAAAGCGTACGTTAGAGGGATTTTCATAGCGTTAGGCACAAAGGTTAAAAAAGACCAACAACAAGAGGTAGACTCACTTCTTGGTCATTTAGCAACAATAGAGAAATTAAACAAGCAATCTGAAAGCAGGGCCTTTCAAGAAGACCTGAAAGATCTTTGAATTAAATTAAATAACCTTCTTGCCCAAAAAACCGCGAGACAGTTACTATATTTTCAACACAAAATGTATGCACATGGCAACAAAGGGGGAAAAATGATGACATCACTACTCAAAAAAACCAAACAGGTGACGCATATATCCAAAATAAAAAACACAAAAGGAAAAACCCTCGCAGATACCCCGGCCATAGCAAAAGCTTTCCAAGAATTTTATGCAGCGTTATACAACCTCAATAAAAATGAAAGCGAAGATGACTCAAAAATGAGACATGAGAACATCACCAAATTCCTGAGCTCTTTAAATCTCCCTTCCCTCTCATCTGAAGGAGCCTCCTACCTAATAAGCCCAATCTCACCTGATGAGATTAAACAAATAATAAACAGCTTCCCTCCGGGAAAAAGCCCAGGCCCAGATTGGTTGCCCCTGGCCTATTATAAAAAGTTTGAAGACATACTGATTCCCAAATTCACGGAAGTCTGCAATGTACTTCTACAAGGAGAACAGTTGACAAGACAAACACAGGAATCCTTTGTCACCCTGACCCATAAAGAGGGTAAAGATCCAGAACAGTGTGGTAGCTACAGGCCCATCTCTCTAATAAACCTTGATCTTAAAATATGGGCAAAAATACTGGCTACTCGTCTAAGCGGGTTTCTTCCGAACTTGATTGGACCTGAACAGGCAGGGTTTGTGAGGGGGAGAGAGGGGAGAGACAATTCTCATAGAGTATTCCATGCTATGCATATTGCACGGATGAAAAAGCTGCCACTAATATTACTAGGAATAGATGCCGGAAAGGCATTTGATAGAGTAAATTGGAAGTTCATGAGAGCAACCCTTAGTAAATTTGCCTTCCCTGAGGTTTTCATTAACGATATCTTTACCTTATACGAACAACCAAATGCCAGGCTGAGAGTTAATGGCCCACTCTCACCGACATTCAATATCACAAATGGCACCAGGCAGGGCTGCCCTCTCTCCCCCTCACTTTTTATTTTAGTAGCCGAAACACTGTTACAAGCGATCAGGCAGGACCCGAATATCACTGGGATCAGGTTTGGAGAGAGGGAGATTAAATGCACAGCATTTGCAGATGACCTCTTATTTCTTGTAACAAACCCAAAGGTAGGATTGAGCAAACTGGAAGGAAAACTAGCGTAATTTGGCAAACTCTCAGACTTCAAGGTGAACACTACCAAGTCAGAGATCCTCAACATAACACTTCCTGAAGACGTAGCACTACAACTCAAAAAAGCATCCCCCTTCTGTTGGTCAAAAGGTCCTATAAAATACTTAGGAATCAAAATCCCGCAGAATTTAGATGATCTGCATAAATATAATTTTCTGCCACTAAAGGAGGAAATCAAGCAATTGCTCCAAAAATATAATATACCTTTTTTGACATGGATGGGAAGGAAGAACGTTTTGAAGGCATATGTATTGCCTAAGATTTTATATATCATGCAGATAGTCCCTATCCATATACCCAGGCGATTTATTCTAGAACTGAAACAATCGCTTTCCAGTTTCCTATGGGAAGGGAAGAGGTCTCGCATATCACACAAAGTCCTAGTAAAAAGCAGAGAGAGGAGGTCTCGGGCTACCAGATATAGGCACTTATTATAAATCGATACAGCTTAATGGATGGCTAGAATTAGTAGACCCAAAAAGACAGAAGGATGTTAAAGAATTGTGTGAGTACAGTGTAGGGGATATCTTCCAAAAATACCTCTGGCTCCCGAATAAAAAATCTGATAAAATGGACAACATAGACCCTCTATTTAAAGGCGTATATGAGATGTGGTGCTCTGAGAGGAGCTCTTTTTAGCTCATACGCTATCCCCAATGATGCCAACAAGTCTCCTTCTGGATCTCTTAGAATTACCAATAAAAATATTCCCAGAAATGTGGTCTTCCTTAACACAGGTCAAAGTGGGCGACTTTATGAGAGACAGAGAACATTATTTAAAAGAAATGATTACAGAACCAATAAAAAGGTCCCCAACCTTTTTTCTGGCAGACTCACATGTAAAAGCTGTGTGCAGGAGAGCAGCAGGGAAATACAGGTTTCTGAGGTCGCTTACAGACTTTGAGTCATTACTTGAAACAACCCAGGTGAAACAAAGAGGAGTGTCTGGAGTCTCTTTGGTGCTGGGAGGTCGTGGTGAGATCATAAAACCGCCATACCTATTGGCATGGGAGAAAGAACTAGGTATTGTACTCTCGGAACAAGAAACCAAACAAATATTAGCAACATCACACGGATTCACACAATGTGTACGTATGCAAGAGAATCATTTTAAATTACTTACAAGGTGGTATAGAACGCCTGAGTTCTTGTTCAAGAGAGGTCTTTCTGATTCCCAGGGGTGCTGGAGATGTGAAGGAGGGGAAGGATCATTATCACATATATGGTGGTCATGTCCCCAGATTAGAAAATACTGGGAAGAAGTAAATAAGGCAATTAAAAAAAATAGTGCTACCTGATTTTGAAATAACTGTTGAGATGATAGTTCTCTCAAAGCCTTCCTCCCTCTACACTCCTTCAAAGAAAAACTTAATAACACATTTACTAGCAATAGCTAAATCACTCATACCTCTACACTGGCTGGACACAAAACCTCCAACGATTCAAGAATGGAAAGCCAAGGTTGAACAAATCTACAACTTTGAGGAAATGACTAGTTGGATAAATAGGAGTCATGATAAGTTTCTCAAGATATGGAAATATTGGGATCTGGTGAAAGCGGATAGATAAGGTGTTTGTGAGAATGGGACAATAGGGTTACCTGCAAAATAACTGTTAGTCGAGTTGTCCTAACCAGCTTAATGCTCATGGCTGGATACTAGCTCTCTGGAATTCCAGGGAGGTTTAGAATACACCCCCCTCCCCCCCCCCCATTTTTCCCCCTCCATCCCTTCTCCTCCATCTCCTCCCCCCCCCCCCCTCCATCTGCCCACTTCCCCTTCACACTTAGTTAATTTTTGTGGTCCTGTTTGCCACAAGTTCTAATGGTTGAGTGATTCTACAAGGTCAGAATGCGCTCGTTAGGTGAATGCTAATGAGAGACCATGGTGATAGAAGTGCATCACAGATTTTTCACTCAGGCATGTAGATAGCGCTACGCGTTCCAATTCCGAATATTATTCTGTCTGTTATTTGTACCATCTTTTGAATAATTGAATAAGATTGTACTTGCACGTAACATTGTCATGGATATATATTTTGAAAATAAAGTATATATAAATAAAAGGGGAGTTTGGTCTGTCAATGTCTGTGAAGCGGGCGTAACCCTTACACTACCTGATCGATACAACATCATACCTGATCGTGTACACACACTGGATGTTTTAAACCACGTTGTTCAAAAAAAATTGAATTGTTAGGTGATTTATGCCCTTTATGGATTAAAATCCAACTCTGCGTCAACTATGTAATTTTCCATGGGAGTTTTGCCATGGATCCCCCTCCGGCATGCCACCCAGTCCAGGTGTTAGTCCCCTTGAAACAACTTTTCCATCACTATTGTGGCCAGAAAGAGTCCCTGTGGGTTTTAAAATTTGCCTGCCTATAAAAGTCAATGGCGGTTCGCACGTTCGCGAACATTTGTAGAAATTTGCGCTCGCCGTTCGCGAACGGAAACATTTATGTTCACGACATCTCTACTGATCCTTCAGTCAAAGGGTAAAGATCCGAGCCGTATTGAGAACTGGCGGCCCATGCACTTCTCAATATGGACAGAAAGATTCTGGCCAAGTTACTGTTCAACAGGTTGGTGAAGTTTGCACCACAACTCCTTTCGGTTCCAGGCCGCAGTACTTTTAGTGCTGTGCTTGGTATCCGAGAGGCAGTGGAACAGAATATCGCAGGTCACTGGAAGGGGTACATGCTATCCTTAGATCAGGAAAAGGCGTTTGATCAGGTGAACCACGAGTACCTCTGGTCGGTCCTTCTGAAGTATGGCCTGCCGGGGGGTTTGTTGATTGGTTAAAGACCTTGTATGCGGGGACGGAGAGTTTCCCGCTTGTGAATGGTTGGTCTGGCTGCTCTTTCGAGGTTGGGTCTGACGTTCGTCAGGGTTGTCCTTTGAGCCTGCTTTTATACATGTTTGCAATTGATCCCTTTCTTTAGAGGATCAATAGTGGTCTGTTGGCGGGAGTCTGGATGGATCCGGCAGCATCGGAAGCCACTCTCAGGGCTGTAGCATATGGTGATGATGTCACGGTTTCTGTGTCCTCGAGAGGGGAGGCGGAACACTTGATCTCTGAGGTGGACTGCTACTTGGAGGCATCCAGGTCCATGATCAATCGGGATAAGTGCAAGAGTCTCTGGCTGGGAGGGGGTGATCCATATTTCGATCTCCAGGACCCTAGTCGTCAGCCAAAGTCCTAGGCATCCATTTCGGCCGTGGGGATTATGTTACCCAAAAATGGGACGACAGGCTTAAGATCGCCACTCAGAAGGTTGACCAGTGGAAGGGTTGGTCTTTGACTCTCAGGAAAAGGGTGAATCTGATCAAGACTTACCTTCTCCCTTTGCTGATCTATTTGGGCAGCCTCTCTGGACTCGGCTTCATAGACTGATCTTCCAGCTCTTATGGGGGAATAGGCTGAACCTGATCAAGAGAGAGGTGATTTATCGCACAAGGAGACTAAGGGGGGTTATCTATGGTCAACCCCGTGGTGTTTCTTGTGAACACCTTTGTTAAGATGAATTTAGCAAACCTCCATTGGTAGTGTCCTGTAGGGGTGGTTTTGGCCTTTCTTCCAGGAATGGGAGACAGGAGGGCAAGTGAAGGACTTGCGTACGCCTCACGGATATCTTCTGGCTTATGATTCTGAAGGTGATCCGCTGGTGGGGTTTGGAAGTGAGGGAAATCAGGACTCTGTCAAGGAGAGCCGTGACGAGAGGGTCTTGTTGTCCCACTTTCAAAAGCCTCTAGCCCTCGAGGATTGCCCAAACCGGGATCTAGACAAGGGTTACAGTTGCTAAATTCGGCAAGGATCCCCTTGAAGTTTTGTGACTTGACTTGGCGCTGCTTTCACATGAGGCTGTATGTGAGGGACAACTTGAAATACAGGAACTCTGATGAAAGGGGTTGTCCCCGGGAGGAGTGTGGCTCCATACTGCTTCATTGTCCCTTTAATACAGAGGTGTACAAACGGGTGGGAGCTTCCATTGGCTGGCCTAGGCTAGCCAGCCTCTCCTATGTGGAATGGGCCTATGGAGTGTTTAGACACCTGGGAAGGAGGGACCCATGCACGGTTTTCTTAGTTAGCATAGTGGTTAGGTTCTGCACATGGAATGCACGGTGTTTAGTTTCTACGCAGCAGAAAGTCCTCCCAGTGGATGAGGTTTTTAGGAACATCCTGGGTGACCTGGTGAAGGTGCATTCTCTTGAGTATGAGAGACTGGGTACCAGTAGGGTCTCTTTCCTCTAGAGAGGCTTTGCTTTTAATGTACCGTAAGTCTAGTCATACTGTTCCTGGTGGTGGGCTGATGCTTTCACCCTAGATTTTAGTTTTGTGACATATTGAGGTCTTGAAAAAAGGCTTGCAAAGACCGAACTTGGGCCTTCGGGAGATTGTATAGTTAAGTAGTTATGTTGTTACTATATTGCAATTCCATGTTCCCAACTGTAGAATAATCATATTATAACATCACTTTCAAAGTTATAGTTCTATGTAAAATATGTTAGATTCACCTGGTACAGCAATAAAGATGCACAAGATCACAAACAATGGATAGTAGGGCATTAACCTACCATACCCCCAATTACCCTAAATTCAACATTTAAGCCTTTGGGCTTCATTCTATCAAGACGGAAAATTCATCTGAGCTTATTTTTCTTTAATAACACTAGCCTGTCTCCGCCCCTTTCCAGCGGTTTCACATGATCCAAGATCATGAATCTTAATTCATTCTCCTTATGATTTTTTTCTGCAAAATGCTTTGATACCGGTAGATCTTTTCTTTTATTTCTGATGGATTGTCTATGATTATTTAACCTGGTTTTCATGTCGCACGTGGTCTCTCCCACGTGCAGCATTTTACACGGGCACCATAGTACATATATTACCCAAGATGAGTCACATGTAAGATAATGTTTGATGTAAAAAAATCTCTCCTGTTTTTGAATGTGTAAATGCCGACCCCTTATACATAAGTTTGCAATTTACACATCCCAAACACGGGAAACTCCATGTACGTTTGGGTTTCAAAAATGTTTGTCTTGCCTGACCTTTTTCTGGCACCCTTGAGCACACTATTCTATCCCTAATATTCTGTGCTCTTTTATATGCCATCATTGGGGATCTCCATGCTACTGTAGGATAGCCGCTCCTGAGTATCCCCCAATGTTGTCTCACTATTTGTTCAATACTGGGACTAAATTCATTATAGGATGATACAAAAGGTAGCCTATCACTTTTTTGTCTTTGTTTTGTTATTAACAATTCCTCCCTCTGTATTTTTTTAGCTCTATTTGCATGTCTACGTACCATGCTCCTGGGATCTCCTCTATTTATGAACGACTCTTCCATGTTCTGTAGGGCCTGGTCAGTATGATCCTCCTTATCCACTCTCCTTCTTACTCTCAACATTTGACTGTATGTACTAATTTTCTACCATACAGTCAAATGTTGAGAGTCAGTAACTAGCCTATCATTACAAATGCTGACCTGAGTGTCCAAAAACTGTATGGTTTCCTCAGAATGTGTCAACGTGAATTTGACACTAGGGTCAATAGTGTTCAAAAAAGGTGAAACGCCATGAGGTCCTCTGTGGCGCCGACCCAAATCAGGAAAATGTTGTTGATGTACCGCCACCGCCCCAGCACATGGCTGAAGTGTTTGAGTGGGGAGGCCTCCATCTAGCCCTGTTTTATGCAGAAATAGGAGGACATGGGGCAAGGGCTAGATGTGGGTGGTGGAGGAAGGCCTGGCCTCTGACTATGTGGACATGATAGAGACATGAGGCAGAGGTCAGCCCCAGGTGCCGGGTGATGGGTCAGATAGAGTGGATAGGGCTAGAATGGAGTTAGGCTAAGTTTGGTAAGTTTGTTTGGTAATTTTTGTATAAATAGGTGACAAAAAATAAATAAATCTGGCACCCTTGAGCACACTATTCTATCCCTAATATTCTGTGCTCTTTTATGTGCCATCATTGGGGGATCTCCATGCTATTGTAGGATAGCCGCTCCTGAGTATCCCCCAATGTTGTCTCACTATTTGTTCAATACTGGGACTAAATTCATTATAGGATGATACAAAAGGTAGCCTATCACTTTTTTGTCTTTGTTTTGTTATTAACAATTCCTCCCTCTGTATTTTTTTAGCTCTATTTGCATGTCTACGTACCAAGCTCCTGGGTTCGCCTCTATTTATGAACGACTCTTGTTCTGTAGGGCCTGGTCAGTATGATCCTCCTTATCCACTATCCTTCTTACTCTCAACATTTGACTGTATGTACTAATTTTCTACCATACAGTCAAATGTTGAGAGTCAGTAACTAGCCTATCATTACAAATGCTGACCTGAGTGTCCAAAAACTGTATGGTTTCCTCAGAATGTGTCAACGTGAATTTGACACTAGGGTCAATAGTGTTCAAAAAAGGTGAAACGCCATGAGGTCCTCTGTGGCGCCGACCCAAATCAGGAAAATGTCGTTGATGTACCGCCACCACCCCAGCACATGGCTGAAGTGGTGGCTCACATAGACAACAGACTCCTCAAGATGTGTCATGTAAATATTTGCGTAGGTCGGCGCCACATTGGACCCCATCGAGGTCCCCCGCAATTGCAGAAAAAAATCATCTTGAAACAGAAAATAATTGCGAGTGAGGATGAACCTCAGCAGAGCAATTAAAAACTGTTGGCAATCAGTACTGTACTGTGTCTTTTTTTAAATCTGTTCAATAACCCGTATTCCTAGGTCATGTTCTATGAAAGTATATAAGCTTACCACATCGAAGGAAGCCAGTACCGACCCTTTGGGAATAGATAAACTATCAATCTTAGTTAAAAAATCATTGGTGTCTCTAAAGTTCTAGCTGACATAGCAAATGGACGCAGAATTTTATCTAAAAAGATAGCCGCTTTACAAAACAATGAGTCCCTACCTGAGACGATTGGACATCCCGGAGGGGAAGTCAGTGACTTGTGTATCTTTGGCAAGGTATACAGGATAGGTGTGACTGGTTTATCACAGTTTAAAAAGTCAAAAATATTATCATCAATAATACCCTTATCTTTGGATCCAATCAGTAACTCCTTCAACTCTCTAAGTAACACAAACTTGGGGTCATTATAAATCCTTTCATATACATTAGTGTCTGCAAGCTGCAGTCTGATTTCAGCCACGTAGGATATGGTGTCCATGACCACAACCCCACCACCTTTGTCCGCAGACTTGTCGGTCATGTGGCGGTCCGAACCCAGATCTCTAAGTGCCACCATCTCCACTGAAGTCATATTAGAAAATTTAAGTGGTTGCTGGAATGATTCCTCTTTAAGTCTCTCAATATAGCGTTTGACTGCGATACCAAAAGCTTCAATAGCAGGATGATTAATCACTGGAGTAAACTCACTCTTGACAAATAAACCCATACTTTTCAAATTTAGCTCACTAGTATGTATACTCTCGGATGGAGGTCTGTCCCGTTGGTACGCGAACCACACTTTCAATTTAATTGCACGTAAAAACCTCTGGGGATCCATTTAGTTGTACTCACGGGGCAATAGGACAGACCTTTTTTTAATGCAGATAACTGTGCAGTATTAAGATCCAACTGAAGATATATTTACCACTATATCTTGCGTCTCAGAGTCCTGCCCCGTTGGGGCTGCATATTTTCCCCCTTTCCTCTGCTTATGTTGTTGCCTACCCCCTCGGCGTGTCCTGCCGTTGCGGGGTCTCCCCCTAAAAAAGGTGTGGATGAAGTTGTAGAATTAGAGTCCATCATAGGCCCTGTAGCATTGTCTCGTATTAGATGGCCCTGTAACTTCTTTGGGGTGGAGGGAGAGGCAGGGGCGTAGCGTGGGGGGGGGGGGGGGGGCGGAGGGGCCGTTGCCCTGGGCTCCAAATTGCAGGGGGCGCCAGACAGCCGAAATTTCAATGTCACCAGCAAAGCACCCCCACACCATCACACCTCCTCCTCCATGCTTCACGGTGGGAACCAGGCATGTAGAGTCCATCTGTTCACCTTTTCTGCGTCGCACAAAGACACGGTGGTCGGAACCAAAGATCTCAAATTTGGACTCATCAGACCAAAGCACAGATTTCCACTGGTCTAATATCCATTCCTTGTGTTCTTTAGCCCAAACAAGTCTCTTCTGCTTGTTGCCTGTCCTTAGCAGTGGTTTCCTAGCAGATATTCTACCATGAAGGCCTGATTCACACAGTCTCCTCTTAACAGTTGTTCTAGAGATGTGTCTGCTGCTAGATCTCTGTGTGGCATTGACCTGGTCTCTAATCTGAGCTGCTGTTAACCTGCGATTTCTGAGGCTGGTGACTCGGATGAACTTATCCTCCACAGCAGAGGTGACTCTTGGTCTTCCTTTCCTGGGTGGTCCGCATGTCAGCCAGTTTCTTTGTAGTGCTTGATGTTTTTTTGTGATTGCACTTGGGGACACTTTCAAAGTTTTCCCAATTTTTTGGACTGACTGACCTTCATTTCTTAAAGTCATGATGGCCACTTGTTTTTCTTTACTTAGCTGCTTTGTTCTTGCCATAATACAAATTCTAACATTCTGTTCAGTAGGACTATCAGCTGTGTATCCATCTGATTTCTCCACAACGCAACTGATGGTCCCAACTCCATTTATAAGGCAAGAAATCCCACTTATTAAACCTGACAGGGCACACCTGTGAAGTGAAAACCATTTCAGGTGACTACCTCTTGAAGCTCATCAAGAGAATGCCAAAAGTGTGCAAAGCAGTAATCAAAGCAAAAGGTGGCTACTTTCACACTTTTTTGTTATGTATATAATTACACATTTGTTAATTAATAGTTTTGATGCCTTCAGTGTGAATCTACAATTTGCATAGTCATGAAAATAAAGAAAACTCTTTGAATGAGAAGGTGTGTCCAAACTTTTGGTCTGTACTGTATATATATTTTTTTTATGTCTTACTACTTTAACACAGCACTTTTGGGAAAAAAAATCATGTTTCTGTTATTGTACCACTTCGGGGTACATACAACTTTTCAATCGCTTGATATTATGCAATAAAAAATGGCTGTTCTGCCAACATTTTTATTTTATTTTGTTTTTATAGCATTCACCTGAGGGAGTACATCAAGTGATATTTTTAAAGAGCTAGTTGTTACAGAGGCAGCAATGCCTAATTTGTAAATTTTTTTAATTTGTTAGGTTTTACACAATAAAAGCATTTTTAAAAAGGAAAAATGTTTTTGCATATCCATTAGTGATGAGCGGCAGGGGCAATATTCAAATTCGCAACATTTCGCAAATATTTTGTAGAATATAGCATTATATTCTAAATATTCGCAAATTCTCGAAGTGCCGATATTCTTGATAAAAAATTGATTTTAGAATATTCGTGCTCATTAGTGTTGATCACGAATATTCTAATTTGGAATTTTTATCGCAAATATAGGTACTTCAAAAATTTGCGAATATTTCGAATATAGTGATATATATTCGTAATTTTGAATATTCTATTTTTTTTTTAACCAGTACACATGATCCCTCCCTGCTCCTAGCTTTTCGGCCAATGGGAAGGCTGCAGTATATTTGACTTTAGGAGTAGTGTTGCTTGCGAATTTTCATAATTTCAAAATATAAATCTTCGTTATAGAAGGAAAACAAGCGCAGCCCTGATTCCCTCCAGCAGTGTAATGTACACTGTCAGATCGTGCTGTTGTGAAGGAAGACAAGCGCAGCCCTGATTCCCTCTAGCAGTCCGATGTACACTGTCAGATCGCACTGCTGCGAAGGAATACAAGCGCAGCCCTGATTCCCTCCAGCAGAGCGATGTACACTGTCAGATCACGCTGCTGTGAAGGAAGACAAGCGCAGCCCTGATTCCCTCCAGCAGTGCGATGTACACTGTCAGATGAAACTGCTGTGAAGGAATACAAGCGCAGCCCTGATTCCCTCCAGCAGCGCGATGTACACTGTCAAATCACACTGCTGTGAAGGAAGACAAGCGCAGCCCTGATTCCCTCCAGCAGTCCGATGTACACTGTCAGATCACACTGCTGTGAAGGAAGACAAACACAGCCCTGATTCCCTCCAGCAGTCCGATGTACACTGTCAGATCACACTGCTGTGAAGGAAGACAAGCGCAGCCCTGATTCCCTCCAGCAGTCCGATGTACACTGTCAGATCACACTGCTGTGAAGGAAGACAAACACAGCCCTGATTCCCTCCAGCAGTCCGATGTACACTGTCAGATCACACTGCTGTGAAGGAAAACAAGCGCAGCCCTGATTCCCTCCAGCAGTGTAATGTACACTGTCTGATCGCGCTGTTGTGAAGGAAGACAAGCACAGCCCTGATTCCCTCCAGCAGTGGGATGTACACTGTCAGATCATGCTGCTGTGAAGGAAAACAAGCGCAGCCCTGATTCCCTCCAGCAGTCCGATGTACACTGTCAGATCGCGCTGCTGTGAAGGAATACAAGGGCAGCCCTGACTCCCTCCAGCAGCGCAATGTACACTGTCAGATCGCGCTGCTGTGTAGGAATTCAAGTGCAGCCCCGATTCCCTCCAGCAGTGCGAAGCACACTGTCAGATCACGCTACTGTAAAGGAATACAAGTGCAGCCCTGATTCCCTCCAGCAGTGCGATGTACACTGTCAGATCACGCTGCTGTGAAGGAAGACAAGCGCAGCCCTGATTCCCTCCAGCAGTGTAATGTACACTGTCAGATCACGCTGCTGTGAAGGAAGACAAGCGCAGCCCTGATTCCCTCCAGCAGTGTGATGTACACTGTCAGATCACACTGCTGTGAAGGAAGACAAGCGCAGCCCTGATTCCCTCCAGCAGCGCAATGTACACTGTCAGATCACACTGCTGTGAAGGAAGACAAGCGCAGCCCTGATTCCCTCCAGCAGTGAGATGTACACTGTCAGATCACGCTGCTGTGAAGGAAGACAAGCGCAGCCCTGATTCCCTCCAGCAGTGCGATGTACACTGTCAGATCACACTGCTGTGAAGGAAGACAAGCGCAGCCCTGATTCCCTCCAGCAGTGCGATGTACGCTGTCAGATCACGCTGCTGTGAAGGAAGACAAGCGCAGCCCTGATTCCCTCCAGCAGCGCGATGTGTATAATGCATTTTCACTTAGGTTATGCAGGCATGAAGGCTGGGAGGAGGAGCCAGTGTCCTACAACACTGTGAACGCGCTTCCAGGGCTGATCTCCTCCTCCCAGAGCTGATTTGTCTCTTATTTGGAAGATAGAGAAGTCGGACTCCACATGGCAACGCACTGAGGAGAGGGCTGCACAATGGTAGTGGCACACATTTATGGGAGCTTTTATCATGTAAAACAGAAAATTATTACGTTTTAAAACAGAAATGCACATAGTCTGTAGGGTACACTATACCATTAAAGTATAAAAAATGAAACGGCAGTTACACTTTAACCATCTATATGCCACAGTCAGCATTGATTGTGGCATATGTGGGGTTAATCTGTTGGCATCAAAGTTTTCAGAAAACAGCTGGTCTCCTGCACTCATTTAGCCTGCATCAACCTGATCAGCGTTCTGTACTATTATGGCGAAGGTTGGGAATTGACATTTTTACTTTTTATGTTATTAATCAAAATCTACCGATTATTTTTTTTGCAAAAAATTTAATTTTTCACTTACAGTTGTAAAATTTTTCAATTAAAACTACATTTCTACATTAATTTTTCTCTAAATGTATTGTTCTACATGTCTTTGATTAAAAAAAAATTGCAATGAGTGTATATTTATTGGTTTGTGCAAAAGTTATAGCGTTTACAAACTATGGTACAAAAATGTGAATTTCAGCATTTTTAAGCAGCTCTGACTTTCTGAGCACCTGTCATGTTTCCTGAGGTTCTACAATGCCCAGACAGTAGAAACACCCCACAAATGACCCCATTTCAGAAAGTAGACACCCTAAGGTATTCGCTGATGGGCAAAGTGAGTTCATGGAAGTTTTTATTTTTTGTCACAAGTTAGCGGAATTTTATTTTTATTTTTTTCTTACAAAGTCTCATATTTCACTAACTTGTGACAAAAAATAAAAACTTCCATGAACTCACTATGACCATCACAAAATACCTTGGGTGTCTTCTTTCCAAAATGGGGTCACTTGTGGGGTATTTATACTGCCTTGGCATTTTAAGGGCCCTAATGCGTGAGAAGTAGTTTGAAATCCAAATGTGTAAAAAATGCCTTGTGAAATCCTAAAGGTGCTCTTTAGAATTTTTGCCCCTTTGCCCACCTAGGCTGCAAAAAAGTGTCACACATGTGGTATCGCCGTACTCAGGAGAAGTTGGGCAATGTGTTTTGGGGTGTATTTTTACATATACCCATGCTGTGTGAGAGAAATATCTCTCTATAAAAGTCAACTTTTCAAATTTTTTATACAAAGCTGTCATTTTAGAGAGATATTTCTCTCACCTAGAATGGGTATATGTAAAAATACACCCAAAACACATTGCCCAACTTCTCCTGAGTACGGAGATACCACATGTGTGACACTTTTTTGAAGCCTAGGTGGGCAAAGGGGCACAAATTCTAAAGAGCACCTTTAGGATTTCACAGGGCATTTTTTACACATTTTGATTTCAAACTACTTCTCATGCATTAGGGCCCCTAAAATGCCAGAGCAGTATAAATACCCCACATGCGACCCCATTTTGGAAAGAAGACACCCCAAGGTATTTCGTGATGGGCATAGTGAGTTCATGGAAGTTTTTATTTTTTGTTACAAGATAGTGGAATATGAGACTTTGTAAAAAAAAACATCATTTTCCGCTAACTTGTGACAAAAAATAAAAACTTCTATGAACTCAATATGCCTATCAGCGAATACCTTAGGGTGTCTTCTTACCAAAATGGGGTCATTTTTGGGGTGTTTGTACTGCCCTGGCATTTGAAGGTCTCTGCAAGCATTACATGTATGGCCAGCATTAGGAGTTTCTGCTATTCTCCTTATATTGAGCATACAGGTAATGAGATTTTATTTATTTTTTCCGTTCAGCCTCTGGACTGAAAGAAAAAATGAACAGCACAGATTTCATCATTCGCATCGATCAATGTGGATGAAAAAATCTCTGCCCAAAAAAAAAAAATGAGGGTAAAGGCATCTGCCAGGACATAGGAGCTTCACCCAACATCCATACCCACTCAGCCCGTATGCCCTGGCAAACCCGATTTCTCCATTCACATGAATCGATGTGGATGAATAAATCATTGGCTTTTTAAAAAAAAAAAATTTATTTTATATACAAAGTGTTTGCCAAAGCATATGAACACCGCCCCTCAGCTCATAAGCCTCGGCAAACATATCTTTTTTACTGCAGAGGAGAAATCTTGTCTTGCAATGCCGCATACACTGACTTTTGTGTAATCTGACAGCAGCGCAATGCTTCTGTCAGAATGCACATCAGTGCTGCAGATGGTTCATCGGTTGGTCCACCTAGAAGGTAAAAAAAAGAAAAAAACAGCCTGCAACGCAATAAATTTATTAACATGAACTTTATAACAACATTTGAACAGAACATTAACTTTTATGAACTTTTGGAACAGAACATAAAATTTTTGCTTACCAGTGATTTTTTATTTTTATTTTTTGCTTTTTTTATATTTATAGGACAAACCTCTCCTTCCCCATGGGACAATGTGCAAAGCGCAAATCGCCCAGAGATGTGGCGAAGTGCATTATGCACTTTGTCCCAGGTGAAAGGAGAGGTTTGCAGCAGCTGTGAGTGAAATGGCCCTAAGAGCCTTGTGTGCCTGTCCTGTGTGACGCAATCCCTATGCTAAGTATACCTGTGTGTGGTACATCCGGAAACACTCCCCTAAGCATAGGGCAGGGTGGTCAGGGCAGTCAGGACAGAAATAGGTTGGCCTGTATACTGTGGGGGGCCTATATAGTGTGGGGGGGGCTGTATAGTGTGGGGGGCCTGTATAGGGGGCCTGTATAGTGTGGGGTCTGTATATTGTGGAGTGTTATACTGCTGTACTGTATACTGTGGGGGTCTGATTACTGTATACTGTGGGTGCTTTATTGTGTGGAGTGCTATACTGCTGTACTGTATAGTGTGGGTGGCTGTATCATGTACAGTTTGGTGTGCTGTATACGGTGAGGTGCTATACTGTGAGGTGTTGTATACTGTGGGGTGCTGTATACTGTGGGCTGCTATACTGCTATACTATATACTGTGGGGTACTGTATAGTGTGGGGTGCTATACTTAATACTGTGGGTTGTTGTATACTATAGGGTGATATACTGCATACTGTGGGGTGCTGGGGTGCACTGTAATGCTAGGGTGAGCCGAGCCCTGGTCTCCTTCCTGCAGAGTGGTGCCCACTTCCAGCCTGAGCCCAGCTGCCCAGAGCACTGATCCTGAGCCGCTGGAGTCTTCAGAACTGGAAGTATTTACAGTCATTCACTCTACCAGATGTGTATTTTTGTGTATGTGTTGTGGTGGAGGGCGTGATTGCCTGCTAAGGTGTGGGAAGGCGGGATCCAGGGGGCCCAAGTAAATTTTTGCCCATGGCCCAATCAATATTAAAGACGACCCTGACCGCAATTCATGCTTTTTAGTTAGGCCCATGTTGAGGAGAAGGCCCAGAAAAGTTTTAATTTTGGAAACTTGGACTGGTTTCCACCGGAAAGACTGGGCAGAAAAGCTTCCTGGGTTGGCGGCTATAAATTGAGTGGCATACCGATTTGTTTCTGCCACGACTAAGTCCAACAGCTCCGCAGTCAAGAACAGCTAAAAAAAAAAACTGTGCCGATCCGATCTGAGCTGTCTCAACCCAAAATCCAGACTGGGGGGTGAAAGGGGGAACTACTGGTGCGGCTGAAGTTTGGGGCTGCCAATCAGGTTTTGCCAGCACCTCAGGGACTCTAGGGGCTCTACGGGCCTGTCTGTGCGGTGGCTGCGACGGTGGAACTAATGCACGTGCCACCATACCAGCTTCAACTGCCCTTCTGGTGCTCGCCACTTCATCATGTTGTACGGCAGTGCTGGTACTAGGTCCAGGATGGGCTGCGCTGCTGGTGTATCCCTCACCACATAATCCAACAGCGCCAGACCCACTCTGCTGCCCTTGAAGCGGATCCTGCACAACCTGTGGTCTAGCAACACAGGGCCGGGTACGCCTGGTGGTATCAGGGACCTCAACCTCCTCGTTCGAACTTTGGGAGGGAGAGCTAAGGTGACACTAATACTGTGGCGAAACCAACCTCGCCACTGGGTTTTGGAGAGGACTGTTTAAAAGCCTCTTGCCTCAGGATTATGGCCCATAGTAACTGTAAAGGAGAAGACAGACCGGCCGCACAGCTTAAATCTGTCTATAGAATTGTATTTTATGTTATTATGAGTTCGGTTAAATTGTATGTTATGTGAGGCACCCAGATAGCTAATATTATTGTATTCGTGTATTCTGAGTGCCAGTCACCTAATGATATGCACTCAGACTTGAGCTATCTGGGGATATGTTAAATGTCTGTGTTTGCTGTGGGGGTGTGCCATTGTGTGTTTGGGTGGTGATTCCTGTCCTGTTGTCTCCACATGTGTATTGGTGATCTCCCCTTTGTCCTGAGAGATAATTGGATTGTGTTCGGTCGTCTCCGGGACAGAGGGGAGGAAACCATGATGCATTGTGGGGATATGTTGTATCTGTCCTGTATCTGCAACAAACTGTAATAAAAACCAGGCTGGGTGTGCCAGCACATCAGATCACTGCTTGACCCTCAACACGGAGCCTTGTCTCGTTATTGGGGGATTCCCTGTATGCTGTTGGAGACTGATTGCCAGGAGTGTAAGCTGACAGATACGCTTTTCCTGTTCGTCTGACTGACAGCTACTTGTGAGGTTCCAGTTTGGAGTGCTATTTTGTATCCAGTTCGGGAGGTTGGTGTTCTGCAGTAGCTGTGCCTGTCTCTCGGAAAGGGGCATATCGCCTAAACGGATTTTAACCCCTTGTCTGCGGAAACGGGCCGTTACATTGGTGGCAAGCAGCGGGATCGTTCCTACAGCCAGAAGGACAGCTACAGGAGACACCATTTCTTTGGATTTTACAACTTAAGGGCAACGCATGTCTCAGTACAGTGACCCTAAAAGCACCAGGATGGAACCAGCAGTGGAGTACAGATACTCTGTGGAGGAATTTGACCGTATGATGTGGTTGCGGCTGAACTTCTTCGGACCCAATCCAGCTGAGAAATACGTGAAGTTCGTGAGGAATCTAGTGTCTAAGACCCTACTATACCGGGCAGAAGGTGACGGTCAGCTGCCACGTTGGGTGGACCTCCATCGGAGGTTACGGTTGCGGGACAGTGGGAGCCTAGTCTCCATTCCCCAGCGGCAGTGTGAAGTGCAGGGAGAGGAGAGCAGCGGCCTCCCTCCCCAGCGGCAGGCTGAGTTACAGGGGGCAGAGGTAGTTGTTCCTGCCCCCCAGCAGCAGAGTGATATGCCGGGAAGGCAGTGTGAAATGCAGGGAGAGGAGAGCAACGGCCTCCCTCCCCAGCGGCAGGCGGACTTACAGGGGGCAGAGGTAGTTGTTCCTGCCCCCCAGCAGCAGCATGATTTTTTGGGAATTGGGAGCCGAGTCTCCATTCCCCAGCGGCAGGCGGAGTTACAGGGGGCAGAGACAGTTGGTCCTGTCCCCCAGCGGCAGAGTGTCCTACAGGGAATAGAGAGCCCAGTCTCCTTTCCCCAGCAGCAGGACACTGTATTGGGAGCGGAGGCGGTCGGTCGCCCTCCCCAGCGGCTGGAAGTATGTATGGGAGAGGAGCTTGTTACCCCCTCTCCCCAGCGGCAGCTTAACGCACCAGGGGGAGACAGTAAGCCCCACAACAGTGCAGATGGGACCGTGGTCTCTGCACTTACAGCACAGGGGGTAGAGACAGTCGGTCTCCCCCTCCAACAACCAGGCTCCAACCAGGCTTCTTCCGTGGTAGCGCTGGCACCAGGGCTGAGTACCGCTGATCCCTGCCCACAAAGCAACCTCCACTCCAAACCAGGGAGCAACACAGAGACCGGGAGTACCAGCTTCCAACATCACCTTGGTGGACTTACTGGACAGAGACAGGCTACGAAATTCAGCAGGTCCAGTATTGGGTTGTGGGTGGGCTGCCAGACTAACTCAGGTACCGACCGGCGTGAGGTCAGGTATCTGGTTAGTCTTCCCTGGGGGGGGGAGATGTGTGGCGAAACCAACCTCGCCACTGGGTTTTGGAGAGGACTGTTTAAAAGCCTCTTGCCTCAGGATTATGGCCCATAGTAACTGTAAAGGAGAAGACAGACCGGCCGCACAGCTTAAATCTGTCTATAGAATTGTATTTTATGTTATTATGAGTTCGGTTAAATTGTATGTTATGTGAGGCACCCAGATAGCTAATATTATTGTATTCGTGTATTCTGAGTGCCAGTCACCTAATGATATGCACTCAGACTTGAGCTATCTGGGGATATGTTAAATGTCTGTGTTTGCTGTGGGGGTGTGCCATTGTGTGTTTGGGTGGTGATTCCTGTCCTGTTGTCTCCACATGTGTATTGGTGATCTCCCCTTTGTCCTGAGAGATAATTGGATTGTGTTCGGTCGTCTCCGGGACAGAGGGGAGGAAACCATGATGCATTGTGGGGATATGTTGTATCTGTCCTGTATCTGCAACAAACTGTAATAAAAACCAGGCTGGGTGTGCCAGCACATCAGATCACTGCTTGACCCTCAACACGGAGCCTTGTCTCGTTATTGGGGGATTCCCTGTATGCTGTTGGAGACTGATTGCCAGGAGTGTAAGCTGACAGATACGCTTTTCCTGTTCGTCTGACTGACAGCTACTTGTGAGGTTCCAGTTTGGAGTGCTATTTTGTATCCAGTTCGGGAGGTTGGTGTTCTGCAGTAGCTGTGCCTGTCTCTCGGAAAGGGGCATATCGCCTAAACGGATTTTAACCCCTTGTCTGCGGAAACGGGCCGTTACAAATACTATTATAGATCTGACTGTGATCAGTTCTGATCACTTACAGATACTCTAAAAGTACCAATGCTTATTAGCGATACGCTAATCAGCAAATCAGTGACTGTGGTGCGGTGGGCTGGGCGCTCACTGACGCTAACTACCTAACAAAAGGGCCTAAACTATCTTAAAACCTAACAGTCAATACTAGTGGAAAAAAAAAAGTGACAGTTTACACTTTATAAATATAAGGTGTTAAATGGCTTTTGATTCGATTTTTTAAAAGTCACCAGCCTGCTAGTGATGATCATTGGCTGGCAGGCTGGTGACGAAATACTCCTTTAACGATTCCCTGCCCGCTCTGCGCATGTGCGGGCCGGCTCTACCCGAAATCACGCATCTCATGAGAGGACGCGCCAGGACGCAATCCTGTGCTGGTTAATGTGTCCTTTAAACTGTACCACTCAGTTGAAAAGCCATCTTTTAGGTGGAAGGAAGAAAACAGAATTAAGCAATCACATTCAAAATCATGTTAAATAGGGGTCAGCATACACCTGACATCATTTAAAGTGCCTCTGATTAACCCCAAATAAAGTTCATCTGCTCTAGTTGGTCTTTACTGAAATTTTCTTAGTCACATCTCACATCAAAAGCCATGGTCCACAGAGAGCTTCCAAAGAATCAGAGGGATCTTATTGTTAAAATGTATCAGTCAGGAGAAGGGTGCAAAATAATTTCCAAGGCATTAGATATACCATGGAACACAGTATATACCATCAAGTGGAGAAAATATGGCACAACAGTGACATTACCAAGAACTGGACGTCCCTCCAAAATAGCTGTAAAGACAAGAAGAAAACTGGTCTGGGAGGCTACCAAGAGGCCTACAGCAACACTAAAGGAGCAGGAACATCTAGCAAGTACTGGCTGTGTGGTACATGTGACAACAATCTCCCGTATTCTTCATATGTCTGGGCTATGGGGTAGAGTGGCAAGACGAAAGCTTTTTCTTACGAAGAAAAACATCCAAGCCGGGCTACATTTTGCAAAAACACATATGAAGTCTCCCAAAAGCATGTGGAAAAAGCTGTTATGGTCTGATGAAACCAAGGTTGAACTTTTTGGCCATAATTCCAAAATATATGTTTGGTGCGAAAACAACATGGCACGTGACCAAAAGAACACCATACCCACATGGTGAAGCATGGTGGTGGCAGCATCATGCTTTGGGGCTGTTTTTCTTCAGCTGGATCTGGGGCCTTAGTTAAGCTAGAGGGAATTATGAAGAGTTCCAAATACCAGTCATTATTGGCACAAAACCTTCAGGCTTCTGCTAGAAAGCTGAACATGAAGAGGAACTTCATCTTTCAGCATGACAACGACTCACAGCATACATCCAAATCAACAAAGGAATGGTTTCACCAGAAGAAGATTTAAGTTTTGGAATGGCCCAGCAAGAGCCCAGACCAGAATCCAATCGAAAATCTGTGGGGTGGTCTGAAGAGGGCTGTGCACAGGAAATGTCCTCGCATTCTGACGGATTTGGAGTGTTTTTGCTGAGAAATGTGGGCAAATCTTGCCAAGCCAAAATGTTCCATGCTGATAGACTCATACCCAAAAAGACTGAGTGCTGTAATAAAATCAAAAGGTGCTTCAACATAGTATTAGTTTAAGGGTGTGCACACTTATGTAACTATATTATTTTATTTTTATTAGCACTATTCTGGTCCTGATGGATGAAAGCTATGGGGACGCCTCACCCGCTGAATCCAGTGGTTCAGAATATGAACCTGTAGACAGCAGTGGCACTCTAACCGCTAGTGAAGATGATGAGGTTGAGGTCCCTGCTATGGTCAGGCGTACCCGACCCCATGTCAGTGTTCTGCATACCCCGCGTGATGAGCCTCATTTGCAGCAGAGTGCTGGCACTGATTTTTTTTTATGGTGCGGCATACACCAGCAGCGCAGCACATCCTGGACCTGGCCAGCGCCAGAAGGGCACGTGCAGGAACTCCCTTGTTGCAGCCACCATGTTCACAGGCCCGTGGAACCCTTAGTCTCCCAGAGGTGCTGGCAAACCCAAATTGGCAATCCCCTGCTTCCGCCGCACCCGTATTGCCCCCTTTCACTGCCCAGTCTGGAGTTCGTGTGGAGACAGCTCATTTAGGATTAGCCCTTGAGTTTTTGGAACTGTTCTTCACCGCAGATCTCTATGACTTAGTTGTGGCAGAAACCAACAGCTACATCACACAGTATATAACCACCAATCCAGAAAGCTTCTATGCCCAGCCTTTCCAGTGGAAACCAGTCACAGTTTCCGAATAAAAAATATTTTTGGGCCTTATCCTTAGCATTGGTCTAACAAAAAAAATGTATTGCGGTCCTTTTGGTCTAAAGACCCAATACATCACATGCCCATGTTCTCTGCTGCTATGTCCAGGGCACGTTTTGAGGTCATCATGCACTTTATGCATTTCACTGACAATAAAACCTGTCATCCAAGAGGCCACCCTGCTTATGACTGGCTCCACAAAATTCGTCCACTCATAGACCATTTGTCATCCAGGTTTGCAGATGTGTATACCCCAATCAGAACATATGCATAGACGAGTCATTTGTACATTTTACCGGGCACCTTGGCATCAAACAGTACATCCCCAGCAAGCGTGCCCGGTATGGAGTCAAACTGTATAAGCTCTGTTAAAGGGCCACAGGCTATACATATCGTTTTAGGGTCTATGAGGAAAAGACTCAAAACTGGAGCCGGTCAGATGCCCTGACTACCTGGGGAGCAGTGGCAACATTGTCTGGGACTTGATGTCACCCTTACTCCACAAGGGTTACCACTTATATGTTGACATTTTTTACACAAGCGTGGCCCTCTTTCGGCACTTAAATATAGTCGGAATTCAATGCTGCGGCATCGCGCGACCTAGTCGCCGGGGCTTCCCCCAATGGCTTGTTAATACCCGACTTGCATGGGGAGAGAGGGCTGCCTTGTGTGACCAAGAACTTCTCACGGTGAAGTGGAGGGACAAGAGGGACGTTTACCTTCTGTCCACCATTCACGCAGACACGACTGTACAAATTGAAAGGGCAACTGGAGTCATTGAGAAAGTCCTCTCTGTCCACGACTATAACCTTCACATGGGAGGGGTGGACTTCAATAACCAGATGTTGACTCCCTATTTAGTGTCCCTGGCATTTTAGGGGCCCTAAAACGTGAGAAGTAGTTTGGAATTCAAATGCGTCAAAATGCCCTGTGAAATCCTAAAGGTACTCATTGGAATTTGGGCCCCTTTGCGCACCTAGGCTGGAAAAAAGTGTCACACATGTGGTATCGCCATACTCAGAAGAAGTAGGGTAATGTGTTTTGGGGTGTATTTTTACATATACCCATACTGTGTGTGAAAAATTTCTCTGTAAATGACAACTTTTTATATATTTTTATACAAAGTTGTCAATTTACAGGGATATTTCTCTCACCCAAGTAGACACCCCAAGGTATTCACTGAGGGGAATAATGAGTCCGTGGGAGATTATTATTTATTTTGCCAGAAGTTAGCAGAAATGTTAACTTTATTATTATTTTTTTTCCTCAGAAAGTGTCATTTTCCGCTAACTTGTGAAAAAAAAAAATCATACCTGAACTCACCATGCCCCTCCGCGAATACTTTGGGTTGTCTTCTTTCTAAAATGGGGTCATTTGGGAGGTATTTATACTATCCTGGCATTTTAGCACCTCAAGAAACATGACAGGCGCTCAGAAAGTCAGAGCTACTTCAAAATGTGGAAATTCAAATTTTTGTACCATAGTTTGTAAACACTATAACTTTTGCGCAAACTAATAAATATACACTTATTGGATTTATCGAAGACATGTAGCACAATAAATTCTGACACAAACCGTAATTATATTTGAACAATTTTACCAGAAAAAGTTTAAAATACACTTTTTTGAGAAAATTGCAGTCTTTTTTGATTAATATCAGAAAAACAAAAAAATCTCAGCAGCAATCAAATACCCCCAAGAAAGCTGTATTTGTGAGACGAAAAAGAGTTAAAATTCATTTGGGTGCCAAGTTGCATTACCGAGCAATAAACCGTTAAAGTTGTGAAGTGCCGATTTGTAAAAAAAGGGCCTGGTCACTAGGGGGGTATAAACCTGTGGTCCTTAAGTGGTTAAAGATGGAAAAAGCTCTGAAATTATTTATCTTTGTCTCATTTTTTTACATCACAGAAACCTGACATTTTAACACGGTTGTGTAGACTTTATATATCCACTGTAAGCATGATTCCTTTTTTTTTTTTTTTTTTTTTTACACCATTTCAGTGAAAATCGATTTGCTACCACAAAAGCACAAGAAAATTTGACTTCATGGCAAATTGAATTTTTCCTAAAATTCAGATAGATGTCCACTTTGTGGTAATAAACAGCCTGTTTAAAAACACACTGCACATATATGTATGGTGCTCTGATCGGGAGGGTGAAGAAGCTGCAACTGATCGATCAGAGGCAGGGGCTCAGCTGTTCCTGACAGCCAAGCCCCTTCTGTATATACTGGCATCGGTGAATACACTGATGATGACTCATTAACCACTTCTATGCTGCTGTCAGCGCTGACCGCGGCATGCACAGGGCTTGCAGAGGGTACAGGTCCCCATGCCACGGCAACAGTGACTCAATGATTAAGAAGGGGCTTGCCTTCTATGGAAGCCTGTGAGACTCAGTCCCTTGGATCTCACAGGCAGGCAGGCTGTCAGTGTATTACACATAGATTGTAATGCATTGTAGAGGGGATCAGACCCCCAAAAGTTGAAGTCCCACAGAGGGACAAAAATAAAAAGTAAAAAAAGGAAAGTGTTTTACATAATTATAAAAGAAATTCCAAGGAAAAAAAAAGTGCCCACTCCGTCAGGTGAATAACATAAACAACTTAATAAAAACTGTACCAAAGCAATCATTTTTGGTCAGCCTGAATCACAAAAAGTGTAATATGAAGCAATTAAAAGTAACCCTTAATGATACCAATCAAACCATCATCTCAACCCACAAAAAATGAGCCCCTACTTAAGACAATTGCCCGAAAAATGTAAAAAAAATATGGCTTTCAAAAAATGGCAATAGAAAAACAAAATAGACATATTAGGTATTGCTGCGTCCATAACGACCAGCTCCATAAAAATATCAAATCATTTACCCTGTCAGATGAAATGCTCTAAAAAAAAATAAAACTATGCTGAAAAAGCTATTTTTGGTCACCTTACGTCACAAAAAGTGTAGTACCAAGCAATTAAAAAGTCTTACGTACCAGAAAATAGTGACAATGATAGCATAATCTCATCCCGCAAAAAAATTTGCCTGAATCACAAAAAGTGTAATATGAAGCAATTAAAAGTAACCCTTAATGATACCAATCAAACCATCATCTCAACCCACAAAAAATGCCTTTCAGAAAAGGGCAACACAAAAGCAAGATTTTTTTCTTTTCAAAAATGCTTTGTAATACGTAACAAAAATAAAAAATAATAGTTATCACTGCATCCGTAACAACCTTATCTAGAAAAATATCACATGATCCACCCTGTCAGGTGAAAACTGTAAAAATAAATAAATAAATAAAAACAGTGCCAGTAATATCGGGTGATCAAAGAGTCATATGTACCCCAAAATGATACCAATGTAAATGTCACCTCAACCCGCAATAAAAACGAGCCCCCACATAAGACAATCGCCAAAAAAAAATAATAATAATAATATTATGGCTTTCAGGAAATGGCAATGCAAAACATAATTTTTCTTCATACAAATGTTTTGTGTAACTATTTAAAAAAAAAAGTATTACTGACAACTCATGCAACCAAAAAATTAGTTCTCACACAGAAAAAATGTATGGTTGTCAGAAAATTGCTGTGCTGGTACCCCGGAGACTGTTCAATACCAACATGGTGTTCGAAAACCAATCCATCAAAATCTGCACTGCAAAATCTATAAGGCGCTCCTTCCATTCTGCGGTATGCCCCTACAGCAGTTTACGACCACATATGGGGTGTTTCCGTATACAGGAGAAAATGTGTAACAAATTATGGGTTGCTTTTTCTTATGTTACCCCTTGTGAAAATGAAAAAAAACTTGGGGCTAAAGCAACATTTTATTGGAAGAAATGAAATTTTTCATTTTCACATCCAAGTGTTACTACATTCTGTAAAATGCCTGTGGGGTCAAAGCGCTCAGAACACCCCTTACTAAATTTCTTGAGGGGTGTAGTTTCCACCTTTTGGGGATTACACTGTAGGGGTACCTTAAGGTCTCTTAACATGTTGCCCAAAAACCATTTCAACAAAATCTGTCCTCCCAAAACCATATAGCGCTCATTCTTTTGTCTCCCACTTATCTGCACCAGATGCTAGAGATAATTCCTTTGGTTGCAAAGTAACAATACTTGTATTTGAAATCTAATAGAATATCTATTTGGTACATTGTGCAATGCTTTGGCCCTGAATACGGCTCCTTAGGGAAGGAAACAACTAGAGTTCATATGCGTTTTCATTTTCATATACCCAGTTTGAAAGGTTCTGACAGCATGATTCATAAGATGGCATTGAACAAATAAAAAAATAAAATTGCTTCGCTCTGCAAACCACTGATATCCTCATAAACCAATTTCCCTGGACTATATACTTCAAGAGGCCAGATTTATACCAGGAAATCCTACAATCCATACATTATTGATCTGCAATTTATTTTTCCGGCCATCTGCCCAGTGTTGAGAGTTTTGATTAAAAACCTGTAGATGTGATCATGGTCAGTTGTCAGAACATATAAATCAGTGCAGTAAAATATAGCATACCGTATGTGGGTGTCTTCAGCTTATTAACTTTCTATGACCATAATCTGGTTTAAATTTACTGTAAATATCCCATCAGTGAAATAAAATGCCAAGTTACACATATAACAAATCAGTTATAATGATAGAAAACAAATTTATTGCTTTAATATGACTCCCTAATATAATCTCCGTCTTGAGAAAACTGAGTAAAGCATAATGCATTTCTACAAGAACTTGGGAAAAAAATATATATTAATTTTCCCTTACACCAAATTGTTGTTTTCTCCTGTATTTCCCCTTTTCAGGTTGTCCAGATGGCAGGGCACAATGCTCTGTTTTTCCACCAAGAAAAACTGAAGTTTGGAATAGATAGTCTTCATGGCTGTTAACTATAAAGGTGGGAGTTATATATGTTGTAGAGCCATCAGCTCCTACGACCAGTGTAGAAGAAAGGCAGGGACACAACAAAGTCACTTCAATATTGTTTATTGATAGTTCCCACCAACTTACAGTTCAGTACAGTCAAATCACAGCCAGGTCAAGTAGTCAGTACAAAACACAAGAATAGAGTGATAAAGGCTCGGGTCTCGCTTAGAACCGTCCTCAGGCCAGTGTTGCTTCACATCCAACTTGCACTCTCTCATCTGTAAGACTCTCACTCATACAGACACACCCTGCTTCATGCTGCTTACTTTTTAAATTACAACTGTGGGCATGGGCCACCTTTGAAACCCGGAGTGGAACATGGGGAAGAAGCACCCACCCAGCTCTTTGCTTATTCCCAGGCTCGGATTAGCTCATACCAGCTATACTAGGAGTGGTAACTTGAGAGCAGGTGACCAAAGCTGAGCTGGAGGAGGATTGTGCGTCAAGGTTCTTGAAGCTGTTGAAGATTGGGTGTCCTGTGTAAGCCAGTCAATTATTTTCTCAGAATTTTTGGGGTTCAGGGCACGTGGCGTCTGAACACTGGGCATTATTCCAGGGCCAGTGGAAATCACAGCACCACGACCACGACGGCCCCTGCGGGCCAGGTACTGGATATGTGGTATTATGCGTTCTAGGTACTGTGCCACCCTATATAAGTGGTGGGCAGTGGGCACAGTACAGTCTGTGTGGGCCTGACACACACAGGCTTATTTGAGTGAATGACACCCTGTAACGGTATGAGTGGAGGCCTAGCCACTAGCAGTATACAGTATGTGTGGGCCTGACACATACGGGCTCGCAAATGTGATTATATCACAGAAAAGTTTTAAATATAATTTTTTTTATCTGCAAGGTATTTGAGTGAATGACACCCTGTAACGGTATGAGTGGAGGCCTAGCCAGTGGCCACAATACAGTCTGTGTGGGCCTGACACACACTGGCTTGCAAATGTGATTATATCACAGAAAAATTTTAAATAGATTTTTTTTTCCTGCAAGGTATTTGAGTGAATGACACCCTGTAACGGTATGAGTGCAGGCCTAGCCACTAGCAGTATACAGTATGTGTGGGCCTGACACACACAGGCTTGCAAATGTGATTATGTCACAGAAAAATATTAAATATAATTATTATTTTTTATCTGCAAGGTATTTTCTGTCACACCCTGTATGAATGGTGTGCACTGTGCACACAGTGCTGTCTATGACTGAGCCTGCAGCCTCTCACACACGGGCAGCCAGGCAACTGCTATATATATATATATATATAAAACACAAATGCTGCAGCAGCACAGTCAGAGTTGGTGGACTGGGTGCAAATCCCCACAGAGGTAGGCTTCTTCCTCCACGATGTATAAAAAATAAATAACGAGGCAGCACTTCCAGCTTTAGAGAACGGGTGAAGACCCCAAACTTTAATCCAAGCGACGTTTCGGCCTGCTCAATGAGGCCTTTATCAAGCTACATAACAGTGCAAATGACAGGGTATATATACCCACACTCCAATACAAGTGGATTACAATCAGTGGTTACACATGTTTTCAATCTAGTCACATGATCTCTGACCACATCATCACATGACATTAGTGTATAATAAACATTAAAATATACTCATATTAGAGTGTACAAATATGTTCATAATAACATCACAGAAGATGGCAGTGTACATAAATATATGTGTGCATCTATAATATATAAAGGATCAATGTCCGTTACATTCAGTGAACATTATAAAAAAGTGCTCAGTGCATCTAGGGTTAAAAATCCTCAGCTGTCCTTACAGCTGTACCTTATTATATATTAAAAGCACGTAGGAGCTCACCACATATGGACAGTCTCACTCCACCACGGTTAGCGTCCCCTCGTCAGCGGTGCGCATGTGCCCACGTGACGCCCCAATGGACCGCAGCGTCATCCACTGGAGCGCACCGTAGGAGCCGCCGCAGCGAGGGGAGGGAGGCCAGACCATGTGACTCGGCACCAGTCGCATCACAGGCGGGGCATATACAATAACCATGGGGATGTGAATGTGTTTAGACAGGCGGACGTACATACCGCAGCCAGAACGTGTACAAGTGCACATAGTCAAAGTAGCAGCACACCCAGGGTATTTGGAAAGGGCCATGGGGGAAGAAAATCAAACTTTGCCATTAGCATAAGTGATTATATCGTCCCCCGTGGCCATCACCACCCCCCTCATGATGTGTGGTTATAATGGGACACACCCCTCCCATCTACCTACACATAATCTGGTATCGTATATATCAAGTCACCAACTCCAGGGTGTGTAGCCGGTGAAATATCGTACACCATCATTCCATTCTCGACCGCTATAAAACATTGTTAGACATAGTGTGCACTATGTAACCATCCCAGGCATTCAATCGCCGTCCCGCATGTCTCCACGCGTTGTTCACTGTCATGTCCATATTCAAATTCATAGGGTGGCTCCATCCAATACATAGACAAAGGTTCATCAAGCTTGTCAGAATCTTCTAAATTGAATGAAGATAAAGTATCAATATACAGTAGTTGTGTTTTTAAAAAAGCGAGCACTGTTATGCATCCCCCACACCAGACAGAATGGTCGAGAACCCCCACGTTAATGAACACTACACGTATCCCTCATCCATACAGTTCACATCTACATTCGGCATTGAGGCCATTAGGCTTCAGTGTGTGTAATCTGTGTATCCACATGATCTCACGTTGTTTTTTTTTCCCTATTGCCTCCCCTTTTAAGTGGCGGGATATGATCAATCACCCTAAATTTGAGGTCCCTCTCCCTGTGCCCAGCCTCAACAAAGTGCTTCGGCACCGGGAGGTCTCTCCTCTTTTGGCGGATCGAGTACCTGTGATAGTTCATTCTAGTCTTGACCTCACAAATGGTTTCCCCTACATAAAAGAGATTGCAGGGGCAAGACAAAAGGTAAATCACAAATGAACTATCGCAGGTCAAGAAATGTCTAATTTCAAATTGGGTCTTCAATACCGGGTGTGTGAATCTCTCCCCTTTTAGCATATAGCTACAGTTGACGCAGCCTAAACAGGGATAACATCCATTTTTCTTGCGACCTATATAGGTTTGAACGGGGGCCTTACCCCCAGCCACTTCTGCTCTAACTAACTTATCCCTCAGGCTGTCAGCTCTCCTGTACGACATCAGTGGTGGCACGGCAAACTCCTTCACCTTTTTAAAGCTGCTACTGAGTATCGGCCAATGTTTTTTAATGGCTCCTGCTATCTGATAGCTACCTTCACTAAAAGTAGAGATGAATGGTACTCTGGTCTGTTTGTTGGCCTCCCTAGTATTCCTAGGCGCCAATCCCTCCAGTTGTCCATGGACCAATCTCCTATCGTACCCTCTATTGATGAATTTGTCTGCCATCTGTGACATTCTCATATTTCGTAACTCTGGATCTTTAACTATACGCTGCACACGGAGAAACTGACTCCGTGGCAGAGTTTTAACCATGGACCGCGGATGACAGCTCTCAAACCGCAATAATTTATTACAGTCGGTTGGCTTAATAAATAAGTCAGTCACTAATGCTGTGCCCTGTTTAATTACCATGGTATCCAAAAATTGGACCTGCTCGGTGGAGCTTACGAGAGTGAACTGAATCTCGGGATCCATCTTGTTCAAAAACATATGAAACTCAGCCAACTCATTCTCAGTGCCGTCCCAGATGACAAAAATATCGTCTATGTATCTCCACCACCCCCGCACTAGGCTGAAGTGGTGGGACACATAGACGTGTTCAGCCTCCAGGTTCGACATGAAAATGTTGGCATAAGTCGGCGCCATATTTGAACCCATTGCGGTTCCCCGCTGTTGAAGGTAGTAGCCATCTTGAAAAGCAAAATAATTATATCTCAATACTACACCGAGCAGGTCCAATATGAACTCCCTACACTCTTCAGTATATGGGGTTAGAGTTAAACATTTTCTGACAGCCTCTACACCTCTATCATGATTGATAGAGGTGTAGAGGCTCACCACATCAAAAGAGACCAGTAAAGTTTTCGCCGTTACTTCCACATCGGCGATTTTCTTCAGGAAGTCACCTGTGTCACGTATATACGATTTGGCCCCAACTGTAAAACCTCTGAGTACCTTATCCAAAAAGATAGCCAAATTGGAAAATACAGACTCCCTCCCGGAAACAATCGGTCTCCCAGGGGGGTTCTGTATGTTTTTGTGAATTTTTGGTAACACATACATCAATGGTGTCTTTGGCTGTGTGATCAATAAGTACCTATAGAGAGCTTCATCAATCAGACCTCCTGCTTTTGCTCCATCTAATATTCTAGTGATCACCTTAATCTCTTCAAATTTGGGGTCTCGATTTAGCCTTCTATAAACCAAGGAGTCTCCTAATTGTCTTAATATTTTGGAGACGTACCATTCGGTGTCCATCACAATGACGGCACCCCCCCTTAAACAGGGCACAGCATTAGTGACTGACTTATTTATTAAGCCAACCGACTGTAATAAATTATTGCGGTTTGAGAGCTGTCATCCGCGGTCCATGGTTAAAGCTCTGCCACAGAGTCAGTTTCTCCGTGTGCAGCGTATAGTTAAAGATCCAGAGTTACGAAATATGAGAATGTCACAGATGGCAGACAAATTCATCAATAGAGGGTACCCTGGAGGGATTGGCGCCTAGGAATACTAGGGAGGCCAACAAACAGACCAGAGTACCATTCATCTCTACTTTTAGTGAAGGTAGCTATCAGATAGCAGGAGCCATTAAAAAACATTGGCCGATACTCAGTAGCAGCTTTAAAAAGGTGAAGGCGTTTGCCGTGCCCCCGCTGATGTCGTACAGGAGAGCTGACAGCCTGAGGGATAAGTT